>NC_045456.1:22656469-22674314 GCF_002776525.5 Piliocolobus tephrosceles | reverse complement strand
TATACATATGTATCCTTTAGGTTGGTGCAAAAGTTAATGGCAAAAACCAAAATTACTTTTGCACTGACCTAATAATTATATATATTTTTATTTAGGTTTTAATTCTATTGATATAGATTTTATTATATCAATCATTGATATAGATTTCCTGTATTTACAGAAATCGCCATATACACATATATCTTTTATATTTATATATGTATATTATAGACATGGGTATACTTTTATATATACATGCCTATCTTTTTACACACATCTCTGGAAACAGACTTCATTTAACATTAAGTGAGCAGATGACGAAAAAGAAAACCTGTTTAAAAAGAAACCCAAGCCACTTTTTTTTTTTTTCTTCCTTCTGAGTTGGACTACACGTGTTTCCGTAACAGGGTGCTTTGAAAAAAGATATTTTTGAAAAGCTGCGGTTCGTCTGGCTTGTATGAGAGATGATGTTTAGTAGGTGTTACTGGAGAGACAGCAAGCACCTCGGTCGAGCGATTATTTTTCGGTGTGTTTGTGCAGGCTGCTCATATTAAGTAACCAGACTTTATACCGACCTGCCCGAGGAGGAAGAAGGAACGATTTGTCATTTCATAGGCTTTCCGTGGAGTTGTCTGCATTTTTAAAATTCAAGTCTAACCAAGATCTCCAAGAGGCATCTGAAAAATGTTTTTATGTGTAGAAACTATTAATTTCTCCCTGGTTGGAGAACTCAAAAATAGATGAGGGCCTTTCTGAACCTTTCCCAGAAAATCCCTGTTGGGCTAAAACTAAACATTCAGTGGAGAAAAGAATAGGTCAATGTGGGGAAAAGAAACAGAGATCAACCAGTTACTGTGTCTATATAGAAGGAAGTAGACATAAGAGACTCCATTTGGCTCTGTATTTGAGATGCTGTTAATCTCAAACTACTTTGAGATTACTTTGTCCTTGCAAGAGACATGTGCGAAGGTGATTTAAGGTTAAAAGGATATTGGGCTGTGCAGGATGTGTCTTTGTTAAACAAGTACCTGAAAGAAGCTTGATGGTTAAAAATCCTGCCCTTCCCTGGGCAATGGAACATCTCGGTGTAAACCCCATTGTGTGCCTTGTTTACTGAGTAAGGAGAAAACCGCCTTTAGGAATAAGGTGGGACTGGCTGGAGCAATACTGCTAAAAGGTTTATGGAGATGTTTGCATATGCATCTCAAGGCACAGCATTTTCCTTTAAACTTATTCATGTCACAGGGAGTTTTCTAAAGTCTCTCGTTCCACCTAACAAGAAACACCCACAGGTGTGGAGGGGCAGGCCACCCCTTCAGGTAAAAGCATACAATACTGAAAGAAAGGCTTCAGCCTGAAATGATCATGTTCGTCTTAAGAATTGCCTGGTTCTCCTAACACGAAAGTCCTATTTCTGGTAACTTTTAGAATCCCATTTGGATGATGGGGATACGTAGAACTGTTGCACTCATTCTCCAAGCTGAGATTTGGTGCATCTCCAATCAGAATCTCGTTTATAAAAGCGCTCACCCGGCTGTTTTTGGCAACAAAGTGGGATCCTTTGTGTCTATTTTTCTTAAATCAGCTTTTACTAAAAAGAGCTACGCCAGTCCCTACGTTACCAAAACAGGAAGAGTTTCATACCACATACCACGATGCCTTTCTTGCAGCGTTTCATCACGAAGCAGGAGACGCTCTGCTTCTTTTGACCTTCCAGCTGTCTGGCCTGAGATGACTTTATTTTCATGCTTCGTAAGAGTCAGTCTTGGCCGTTTTTGGGAATCAGAAACCAAGAATGAGAATTGGAATGCAGAGAAAAATGTGACACAGGAAATCTCTTCGTCTGTGACGTATATTTTAAAAGTTGAAACATGAAGTGCTTTGCACAAAACAATATATAAAATATATTTATAGTATATATAAAATATATCTAGTTTATATAAAATATATGCTATATATAAAATATATATAGTATAGATAAAATATATAAAATATATACTAATATAAAATATATACTCTATATAAAATATATAATACATATAAAATATATACTAATATAAAATATATATAGTGCATATAAAATATATATAGTGCATATAAATATATATAGTACATATAAAATATATACTAATATAAAACATATACTATATATAAAATATATACTACAGATAAAATATATAGTATATATAAAATATATACTACAGATAAAATATATAGTATATATAAAATATATACTGTACATAAAATATATATAGCACATATAAAATATATACTAATATAAAACATATACTATATATAAAATATATACTACAGATAAAATATATAGTATATATAAAATATATACTATACATAAAATATATATAGCACATATAAAGTATATACTATACATAAAATATATATAGCATATATAAAATATATACTATATATAAAATATATAGTATCTATAAAATACATATAATATATACTATATCATATATATGATATATATATCTCAAAGAGGCAAAAATGGTAGTTTTTTTTCCTGTCAAGCTGCTGCTTCTATAAAATTATAAGCCATTCTAAGGAAATGAGGAGAATTTTTAAAATCATCATCATAAACGGACCCGGTGTCTCTTTTGGAACTTAAAACTCAGCAAAGCTGAGAAACAAATTGAGCCGTTGGGACGTTCATACTTGGTTTCATTTTTGCTGATGATATCACCGGAACTCCTTTCATACTTAAAAAATTATGCAAGGTTACTGGTGTTCAATTTTGATTAGATCATGTAAGAATGAGAAAAACAGGCAAAGTCATGTTTCTGGCAAGCTATAGGATTTCCAGCGTGTGCCCACATTGACCCCAGTTCTTTGCTTGTGGGATGAAGTTTTTAACCGTCTCTCCATGTCTCTTTTCTGTGGATTTTTTTCCCCCCAATTCTACTCTACGGAAATCTCTCTCCCTGACTTCCAGATACCTTATGCTTTTCCAAGTAATTTTATATGTTGGACAGGTGAGGTTAGAATTTCTCAAGCCCAGCTGAAAAATTCGCCATCTGGATTTGTCTTTTCTTTATGCAGATCCAAGACGAGTATGTCTCTGAAATGTTTTTACTATGATTAAACATGAGTTTTACGTATTTAAACCACCTCCAAGAGTATATTCAGTTTTTCTTTTTTGGAGACGGAGTCTTACTCTTGCGGCCCAGGCTGGAGCGCAGTGGGGGTGATCTCGGCTCACCGCAATCTCCGCCTCCCGGGTTCAAGCAATTCTTGTGTCTTAGTTTCCAGAGTGGCTGGGACGACAGGCACGCACCATCCAGCTAATTTTTGTATTTTTATTAGAGACGGGGTTTCACCATCTTGGCCAGGCTGGTCTTGAACTCCTGACCTCGTGATCCACCCGCCTCGGCCTTCCCAAAGTGCTGGGATGACAGGTGTAAGCCACCATGCCCCGCCTAATTTTTGTTTTTGTGGCTATCACCACCTGAATATTGGCTGCTGAGGCGGGTGGATCACGAGGTCAGGAGTTTGAGACCAGCCTGGCCAACATGGTGAAACCCCGTCTCTACTGCAAATACAAAAATTACAGGCGGTGGTGGATGCCTGTAATCGCAGCTACTCATGAGGCTGAGGCAGGAGAATCGCTTGAACTCAGGAAACAGAGGTTGCAGTGAGCCGAGATCGCGCCAATGCACTCCAGCCTGGGTGACAGAGCAAGACTCTGTCCAAAAAAAAGGAAGAAGAAAAAGAAGGCAGTCTAAGGACTGAGTATACCAAGACTTGGATTTGAGGGTTGATCTTCCTCTTCATCTGTGGCTCTGCAGAAGAGGTACACCCCTTCCTGGAACCCCAAGGCAGAGCTGTGCGTGTGGCCAGAGGAACTGTGGAGCCCCTTCTTTATTCTGCTTGTCATACCCACAGGGTGACTTAAAGATAGCGTTTGCATCTGAAATGCTACCATATGTCTTCCTGAAATAGTCCAGATTTCCCCAAACCGTTGCAAGGAGCTGGATTAAAACTCCAGCCATCGATCCTACTGTTGACTGGGTAGGGCACTGATGCATTCTTTCGAAGAGAACTTGGCACCACTAATCAGGTATGAGAAGTTGTCCCTTAAAAAAAATAACACATTTCCCTTTTAGATGCTTCAAGGGGCTCCCCCGGCCCCCAGGCGTGTGTGTAATTTCCCATAATTTTGCTTTACGTCTCAATATGCTTGAATTGGATTAAGGAAAATAATCAATGTTCTCTATACGGTATTTACTTGTAATATTTTCAGTGCGCTGTGAGTTAGTTTCCCCGAGATGAAAGATGATTTTAAAAATTGCTATAGGTTATGATTTTTTATAGCTTAATTTAGATTATATTGAAAATTATGAAGGGGAGGGGAAAAAAAAAACCCAACAAGCCAGAACTGCCTCTACCTTATTAAACATCTCCACGTTTTTGCAATTTAAATACTACACTCAGCCATATATTTTCTGCATTTCTGTTTCAACAATAAGCATTAATAACATGGTAATATCTTTATTTCCATACTGTTTCTTTAATACACCACGGGGAGCTGGAAGCCATGTTCACTCAATAATTATTTCCATTAGAATGAGCAGATTGTAGCCAAGGGCTCAGATTTTTACTCTTGTGTGGTGAAATCATTCCTCCGTGGCTGCCGCCTTAAGTGAACAAGTGAAAAACGCTCATTGGTTTAAAAAATAAATAGCACAGCTCTGTTTGCTTACAAGCCCACCTGTCCAACTTTTCTCCGGCTTTTGGGGAGAAAAGTTTCTCTCCGCTTCTGCTGGGATCCAGTTGTAGCAGCAAAGCTACCTCTGACCATCAGCAAATTAGAAACTCCTCACAGTGGGCTGGGCGTGGAGGCTCACATCTGTCATCCCAGCACTTTGGGAGGCTGAGGCGGGTAGATCACCTGAGGTCAGGAGTTCGAGACCGGCCTGGCCAACCTGGCGAAACCCCGACTGTACCAAAAATACAAAAATCAGCCCAGTGTGGTGGCTCAGGCCTGTCATCCCAGCTACTGAGGAGGCTGAGGCAGGACAATCGCTTGAACCTGGGAGGCGGAGGTTGCAGTGAGCTGAGATCGTGCCCCTGCACTCCAGCCTGGGAGACAGAGCGAGACTCCATCTCAAAAAGAAAGAAAGGAAGGAAGAAAGGAAGGCACTGCAGCCTGGGCGACCGAGCCAGACTCTGTCTCAAAAAGAAAGGAAGGAAGGAAGGAAGGAAGGAAGGAAGGAAGGAAGGAAGGAAGGAAGGAAGGAAAGAAGGAAGGAAGGAAGGAGAAGGAGAAAGGAAGGAAAGAAGGAAGGAGGGAAGGAAGGAAGAGAGAAAGAAGGAAAGAAAGAAAAGAGAAAGAGAGACGAAAGACAGAAAGAAAGAAAGAAAGAAGGAAGGAAAAAGAAGAAAGGAAGGAAGGAAAGGAGGGAGGGAAGGAAGGGAGAAAGAAGGAAAGAAAGAAAGAAAAGAGAAAGAGAAGAAAGAGAGAAAGAAAAGAAAAAAAGAAGGAAGGAAGGAAAGAAGGAAGGAAAGAAAGAAACAAAAGAGAAAGAAGAAAGAAAGAGAGAAAAGAAAGAAAGAAGGAAGGAAGAAAAGAAAGAAAGAAAGAAAGAAAGAAAGAAAGAAAGAAAGAAAGAAAGAAAGAAAGAAAGAAAGAAAGAAAGAAAGAGAAAGAGAGAAGCAAACGTACACTGCTCAGCAATCTCCTTTTCCTGTGGCCAGGGCAAGATTCTTTCCATTTTTCTCTGCAGGGAAAAAACAAAACCACACACACACACACACACACAAGCTTTCATCCAGCCAGCACGAGACAGTCTCCTGGAAAGTCTGCTCGCAGTCACTGTGCTGGGGGCTCATGTTCATGTTGGGTTAAAGTGTCTTGCAACCAGGCATTTGCAGAGGGGCACGAGAGAGGCTACCGGGGAATTAACAGCTGCAGAGACAAGGGTTTGTGGCCATCACCTTTGCAGCTGCAGGAGAGAGGAGGTGATGAGGGAAGCCTCGTGTTCTCCTCTGAGCCTGGCAGGTGGGTTGTCTCCAGCCCACACCAGCACCGCACAAGTCATTGCCATGCGGCCCCTGCTTTCGGGTGGAGCAAAGGTAACATCCCCCTGGCATCCCCAGGCTTTCGTTTCCACCACAGTGACTGCGACGTGGTGTTTGCGCCTCGGTCCTCATCCGGAATTTCGCCCACCTCGACTCAATCTTCCTCTCCCGGTGGTACCATTAATATTTTAATGTAATCAGGATTTCTGGAACTGGCTTGCCATCCTGAACAACCCGGTTACCTGTCAGCCTGTATCAGCTTGTCATATTAGAGAGGATGGTCCTATAGGAACGTAATCTGCTTTAAATGATTTCGTGAGGGTGTTGGTCTATAAATCATCTCGCTGCAGACCTGACAACGTGAAGGCCTCGGTGGGTAAACAAATCAGGCTTGTTTTACTTTCGGCAGGCACGAACTCTGCTTTATCAACTTCTCATTGATTTCCAGGCTCCAAGAGGTCAAAAAAAAATTTTGTTTGCTTCTCCTTTACCTACAAAAAGTTTATCAACAGAAGACCTCTGGGTAGGCACCTCTGATGAAGATACGTCCGGAGATTCGCAGGCCAGGTGGCTGGATGGAGAAAGGACAGACACCTGTTTCAGTCAAGCCCCCGGTGGACGTTGGAGTTTCCGAAAGGTTGATTTTTCCTGTTTCTGGTCAAAATAGAAATTGGATGGATATTAAGGAGTCCCAAGTCTCTGCGGGAACGTGGAGGAACCCTGGATGTACAAATACACACACACACACACACAGGCACATGAAAAAACACATTCCTCAGCCCTGGGCCCAGTACAAACATCTATCTCAACTTCCTGGGCCCAACACAAACACATTCACACAATTCACACATTCCTCAGCCCTGGGCCCAGCACAAACACATTCCTCCATATATCTCAACTTCCTGGGCCCAGTACAAACACACCATATATCTCAACTTCGGAAAAACACCACCTGGAGAGACCCCCAATAAGGTCACAACCGTTTACGGCTTTACGGAAAGCGCGGGAACCAATAGAAAACTGCTGAAGGTATAACTTAAAATGTTAACCAATTGTAATGCTGTAACCTAAAGAATTCCCTTGTTCCTCTATAACCTGTTTACATCGGGCTATAAAAAGCAAGCACGTGCATCGTTCGGGGCCCTCTTGTACGTTGAGGAACGGAGGGACCAAGTTCGAACTTGCAGTCAAGATCTTTGCCGCCTGGCTTTGACTCTGGACTCTGGTGGTCTTCTTTGGGGGAATAAACGGTCTGGGGATAACACACACATACTCACCACCCCGTGCTAAGAAGATACACAGAGCACACACTCGCCCTTCACTTCAGTTTGCAGATTTGGAACTGACTTCATCAAGGAAAGAACAGTTGCAGCCACAAAGTAACACAGGGCCAAGGAGAAGACAAAAACCACCATTCGATTTTCTTCTTTTCTCACGTTTCATTTTATTTATTCATTTATTTTATTATTTATTTATTTATTTATTTATTTATTTATTTATTTTATGTATTTGTTTATTTATTTTTCATTTATTATTATTTTTTTGAGACGGAGTCTCGCTCTGTTGCCCAGGCTGGAGTGCAGTGGCCGGATCTCAGCTCACTGAAAGCTCCGCCTCCTGGGTTTCCGCCATTCTCCTGCCTCAGCCTCCCGAGGAGCTGGGACTACAGGCGCCCGCCACCTCGCCCGGCTAGTTTTTTTTGTATTTTTAGTAGAGACGGGGTTTCACCGTGTTAGCCAGGATGGTCTCGATCTCCTGACCTCGTGATCCGCTCATCTCGGCCTCCCAAAGTGCTGGGATGACAGGCGTGAGCCACCGCGCCCGGCCACGTTTTATTTTATTTTTAAGAATCATCGTCCGGATCAGGTGCGGTGGCTCACGCTTGTCATCCCAGCGCTTTGGGAGGCTGAGGTGGGAGAACCACGAGGCCAGAAGTTCAAGACCAGCCTGGGCAACATAGCAAGACCCCATCTCTAAAAATGTGTATTTCCAGGTACTAGGGAGGCTGAGGTGGGAGAATTGTTTGAGCCCAGGAGGTTGAGGCTGCACTGAGCCGTGATTGCACCGTTGCACTCCAGCTTGGGCAACAGAGCAAGACCCTGGCTCAAGAAAAGAATTCCATAAAGATTATACACATTGATGACATATAATGTTTCTAAGCATGTGTACCAGCTGCTGAGAAATCTCATTTTCCAGTGACTGAGGAATATGTATCTTTTTTTTTCTTTTTTTGAAACAGAATCTCGCTCTTGTCTCCGAGGCTGGAGTGCGATGGCAGGATCTTGGCTCACTGCAACCTCCGCCTCCCGGGTTCAAGCGATTCTCCTGCCTCAGCCTCCCGAGTAGCTGGGATTAGAGGCGTGTGTCACCAAACCCTGTTAATGTTGTATTTTTAGTAGGGACGGAGTTTTATCATGTTGACCAGGCTGGTCTTGAATTCTTTCTTTTCTCTTCTTTCTCTTCTTTCCCTTTCCCTTCTCTCTCCTTCTCTTCCCTTCCCTTCCCTTCCCTTCCTTCCTTCCTCCCTGCCTCCCTCCTCTCCTCTCCTCTTTTCTTTCTTTCTTTCTTTCTTTCTTTCTTTCTTTCTTTCTTTCTTTCTTTCTTTCTTTCTTTCTCTCTTTCTCTCTCTCTTTCTTTCTTCCTTTCTTTCCCTTCCTTCCCTCCTTCCTTCCTTCCTTCCTTCCTTCCTTCCTTCCTTCCTTCCTTTTTCTTTCTCTCTTTCACAGGATCTCACTCTGTCATTCAGGCCACAGTGTAGCGGTTCAAACACAGCTCCCTGCAGCCTCAAACTCCCAGGCTCAAAGAAAGCTTCCACGTCACCCTCTGGAGTAGCTGGGGCCACAGGCGCACGCCGCCATGCCCATGTACTTTTTTTCCCACTTTTTGTAGAAACGGGGTCTCAGTTTGTAGCTCAGGCTGGTCTCAAATTCCTGGCCTCAAGCGATCCTCCTGCCTCAGCCTGCTAGAGTGCTGCAAATCCTCACAGAGTCCAGCCGCATCATTCAGGAATGCATTTCTGTTGGATGTGCCATTGCCTTCAACTGACAGTGAACCAGGATGGACTCAAACAAAACTTCAATGACTGCCCAATAAAAACATCCCATATTTTACAGTGTTTTTTAAAAAAATCAGGCTGAGGGGAATTGGGGGCACCTGCGTGTGTAAGAGGAAGCGCGTGTGAATTTTGTAAACTCTGGGTTTTAAAAATATCATCCGTGCCCCTTTTGCATTTTGGGTTTAAGGTTTTCTCTGGCTGATAATTGACTATCATTTCTGAATACCCCAAAATAAATACTATACATTTTAGCTGGGGTGGGGAAAATGAACAGAGTCAAAGGTCTTAAAAAGTGACTTTGCGATTCCTCAAGGATCTAGAACCAGAAATACCATTTGACCCGGCAATCTCATTACTGGGTATACACCCAAAGGATTATAAATCATTCTACTATAAAGACACACACACACACGTATGTTTATTGCAGCTCTGTTCACAATAGTGAAGACTTGGAACCAACCCAAACGCTCATCAATGATAGACTGGATACAGAAAATGTGGCACGTATATGTCGTGGAATACTATGCAGCCATCAAAAAGGATGAGTTCTTGTCCTTTGCAGGGATGTGGATGAAGCTGGAAACCATCATTCTCAGCAAACTCACACAAGAACAGAAAACCACACACCGCATGTTCTCACTCGTAAGTGGGAGTTGAAGAATGAGATCACACGAACACGAAGGGGAACGTCACACATCGGGGCCTGTTGGGGGTGGGGGGCTAGGGGAGGGATAGCATTAGGAGAAATACCTAATGTACACGACAGGTTGATGGGTGCAGCAAACCACCATGGCACGTGTCTACCAGTGTAACAAACCTGCACGTTCTGCACATGTGCCCCAGAACTTAAAGTATAATAATAATAATAATAACAACAACACCAATAGTAATAAAGTGACTTTGCATTTCTCCAAGACAGGCAAGATTTCCCATGTAGAAACATTTTAAGAAACAGCGTGAGCCGCTTTAAACAGACGCCAGGCAGTTCTTCATCCCGCTGACTCTCAGATGAGTGACCAGGGTACACGTGGTCCTATGACTCTGAAAGAAATCACTGGGTACATGATAGCTCACCATAGAATTGAAAACCTACTTTTAATGCAGTTTTTAAGCCCAGGCATTTTAGATAAACGTCCTTGGATATTCTTCTGACATTGTAAAGCGGTTCCTTTCCCAATCCCTGGTGGCACTGAGAAATGAGCTTGTAGGAAAAACGCTTCATTCTTTTTCCTGATTCGTCGTGATCAATGTTCAAATCAATCAAGTAGGGTCACATCCGCCTTTCCAGATAATAGTCCAAAGTTTTCAAATTAAAAAAAAAAAAATGCATTACGAGTTCTATGAATTGGAGTAGACAGAACTGGATTTTTTTGTTTTTGTTTTTTTCACTAGGCTTGTTTTCGGAATGATAACTTGATGATGGTCTGTAGGTTGGCTGTCTGCTTTTTAAACGGCCCCTGTGGCTTTTGGAGTTCCTCTCCATGCTTGTGCAAATCTTTCTGCCTCCCGGGGGGGGTCCCCGAGGTGGAAGATCAGAGACCTCGGAGTAGTGGCCGGATCCTTTTCAGAACGACAGTGCAATGCAGGCTGGGGTGACAGAAGTCAGGCGTGCTGCCTATTAACCTACCTTCTACCCAGGAAAACCAAAAACTGGAGGGAGAGTAAAAGCAATTAATTTAGAAGTGGCCATGCGGAAAATATACATATAATATAATAAATAAAAATAAATAAATGGGAAATAATATTATGTATACATATGTATATGTATATATGTATACGTAATGCATACAATATGTATCCGTGTATCTGTATATATGTATATACATATATACAGATACATATTGTATGTATTATATGAACATAATATATGCATAGTATGCATACATAATGTTTATACATATAATACATAAAATATGCATGCGTATTATAACACATGCATATATGCATATGTATATGAATATATGCATATATGCATGTGCATATGTATTATATGTATATATGCATATGCATATGTATATGTGTATATATGCATGTGTATATATGCATGTGTATTTGCATATATACGCATATGTATATGTATACATGTTATGTATATGTATATGTATATATACATATGTATATGTGTATATGTATACATGTTATGTATATGTATATATATATGCATATGTATATGTGTATGTGTATATGTGCACATACATATGTGTATATGTATATATGTATATGTATATGCATATATGCATATACATATGTTTATGTGTATATATGTGCATGTATATGTATAGATGCATATGTGTATATGCATCTATACATATGCATGTGTGTATATGCATATATACATATACATATGCATGTGTATATATAATACATACAATATCAATATGTATATATGCATATGTATATGTAATACATACAATATGTATCTGTGTATCTGTGTATATATAGATACATATAATACAGATATATACTGTATGTATCATATGTACATAATACATGCATATATACATAATGTATATACATGTAATACATAAAATACGTATGTGTATTATACACATATGCATATGTATATATGTATATATGCATGTGTATATGTCTATGTGAGTGTGTGTATATGCATACATACATATACACAGATGTATATGTGTATATGTATATATGTATGTATACATATGTATATGTGTATGAGTATATGTGCATATACATATGTGTATATGTATATATGTATGTGTATATATGTATATATGCATATACGTATGTGTAAGTGTATATATGTGTATGTGTATGTATATATGCATATGTGTATATGCATACATACATAAACATATGCATATATGTATATATAATACATACAATATCAATATGTATATACAAATACGTACTGTATGTATTATATATGCATATACATATATACGCGTGTGTGTGTCTGTCTGTGTGTGTGTGTGTGTGTATATATATATAATTTTTTGAGACAAGCTCTCATTCTGTCACCCAAGTTGGAGGGCAGTGGTGTGATCTCGGCTCACTACAGCCTTAACCTTCTGGGTGGAGCCGTCCTCTGGCCTCAGCCTCCAGAGGACTTGGTACTACAGATACTCACCAGCACACTCAGATAATTTTCAAGTTTTTGTAGAGACAGTGTCTTCTTATGTAGCCCCGGCCGGTCTCAAACTCCTGGGCTCACGGGATCCACCGGCCTCAGCCTCCCAAAGTGCTGGGGTCATAGTTGTGAGCCACTGCACCTGGCTGGAGAGACATATTGACTCACAATATGGAGTTTTATTTTATTTTTATTTTATTCCCAGGGTTCTATTGGTATGGATTTCCCAGAAAAACAAAACTGGTTAAGTTTAAATTTAAAACCCACATTTTCAGCCCCTGTGTAGACCGATACACAGTCCACAGCCAGGACCCACATTTTAAACCCCCGTGTAGATGGAAACACAGTCCACACTCAGGACCCACATTTTAAGCATCTGTAGAGACAGACACACAGTCCACAGCCAGGACCCACATTTTAAACCCCCGTGTAGACGTGCACATAGTCCACAGCCTCCGCCTCCCAGGTTCAAGTAATTCTCCTG
Source organism: Piliocolobus tephrosceles (assembly GCF_002776525.5). NCBI lineage: Eukaryota > Metazoa > Chordata > Mammalia > Primates > Cercopithecidae > Piliocolobus > Piliocolobus tephrosceles. Next base: position 22,661,666 of record NC_045456.1, on the reverse strand, counting down.
CATCAGCCTCCCGAGTAACTGGGACTACAGGTGTGAGTCACCACACCCCGGCTAACTTTTTTGTATTGTTAGTAGAGATGAGGTTTCACCATGTCGATCAGGCTGGTCTCAAACTCCTGACCTCATGATCATCCCGCCTCGGCCTCCCAAAGTGCTGGGATGACAGGCCTGAGCCACCGCGCCCGGCCAGGGGAAGTTTGATTTTTTTGGCTAAAAGACATGTTTGATCCCAAGTGAACACATGGGGCAGATCAGTTCAGAACTAAGCGTCATAAAAGGGTATCAATGAGAGGATCACACGTTCTCACTCCTATTTTGGAATAAATCTGTTCTTTTTCTGTTCTGCCAGGTGGAATTCAAATTCATTGTGGATTTTATTTTATTTTTTTGAGATGGAGTTTCACTCTTTTTGCCCAGGCTGGAGTACAGTGGTGCAATCTTGGCTCACTGCAATCTCCGCCTCCTGGGTTCAAGCCGTTCTCCTGCCTCAGCCTCCCAAGTAGCTGGGATGACAGGCACCTGCCACCACACCTGGCTTTTTTGTGTGTGGTTTTCAGTAGAGACGGGGTTTCATCATGTTAGCCAGGCTGATCTCGATCTCCTGACCTCGTGATCCACCCACCTCGGCCTCCCAAAGTGCTGGGATTACAGGTGTGAGCCACCGTGCCTGGCCCAGACACTTTTTTTGTTACAGCAGACAGTATCTTCCACTCCAGCGTGCACTGAGCAGGTGAGCATCTTGAGTCCAAATTAAAAACATGGACAGTAAACCTACATTTTATGTATGTTTCCTTTAATGATTTATTATTGTTATACTTTAAGTTCTAGGGTACATGTGCATAACGTGCAGGTTTGTTACATATGTATACATGTGCCATGTTGGTGTGCTGCACCCATCAACTCGTCAGCACCCATCAACTCGTCATTTACATCAGGTATAACTCCCAATGCAATCCTTCCCCTCTTCCCCCTCCCCATGATAGGCCCCAGTGTGTGATGTTCCCCTTCCCGAGTCCAAGTGATCTTATTGTTCAGTTCCCACCTATGAGTGAGAACATGCGGTGTTTGGTTTTCTGTTCTTGCGATAGTTTGCTAAGAATGATGGTTTCCAGCTGCATCCATGTCCCTACAAAGGACACAAACTCATGCTTTTTTATGGCTGCGTAGTATTCCATGGTGTATATGTGCCACATTTTCTTAATCCAGTCTGTCACAGATGGACATTTGGGTTGATTCCAAGTCTTTGCTATTGTGAATAGTGCCGCAATAAACATACGTGTGCATGTGTCTTTATAGCAGCATGATTTATAATCCTTTGAGTGAATAAAGAAAGGGAATGATGGAATGGTGGAAACTCTGTTTTCTCCGTCTTTTTCTCTCTCTCTCTCCCTCTCTCTGTGTGTATGTGTGTGTTTGTGTCTTTTCTACGTAGACAAGTACAGAGACCATTTCTACCTAGAAGCACTGATTTCTAACATCCATCACGAGGACCCTCGATTGCTTCTCCCTCCATTGCTTCTCCCTCCATGGGAAAATTGCTTTCATACCATTCTTGTTTCAACCCTCTTTCCGCCTTGGCTGGTTGGAGGTGCAAAGACAAATTACTTTGGGATGAACCTGGGGTTTGCAACAAAGTGTGAGCGACGTGTGTAGAGCTGCGTGTACCCAACGCTTGGCGGTCACGGGCTCACCCCAGAATGTGGGGAGGCCAGACGTGGGGCCCTGTTCCTGCAGCCACTAATTAGCATGGTTTTTATGGCCGGTCGTTAAAAGGGCCGGGTCAAACAGTTGCAAAGTTATGCAACAGCCACACACACGAAAGACCTGGCCTTTGCAGAGGTATGAATGCCTTCGCTGTGTTGTCAACTTCTCCTGAACTTTGGGGTCCTCATGGGAAAAGAAAAAAAAAAAAAAAGAAAACCTTGGAACAGGGAAGGGAACCATGTAACACTCGGCCTTTTTCCTGGCTTGAAGAAGGGGCGTTGAAAAGGAGTCTTTTCTTATCTGTAGAAACCCAAGACTCACCTCAGCAAAATTAACTCCGTCTTTCCCCCGACGACGATTTTTCCGTGATGACAGTAAGAGTCGGAAAACCTACCACCTGGGGTAAAGATGTATTGACCATGGGATGCTGCGTGGGCCAGCTAGGGGACTGATTGGGTTTTCAACCTGGGAACTGATGTCTTTGGAAGGTATGCCCCCCTTTTATTTTGTTTTTCACCCAGAAACCCACATGGATGCCAGCCTTTGGGACTCTGCTCTGATTTCCAATATTCCTGTCTTCCTCAGACAGTGTGTCGGGCTCCACGGCTCTGATGGGCGTCTCTGTGTGTGTGTGTAGGTGGTCCGGTCACCAGGCCAAGGCACCGACACGACAGGAAAAAAATGATCCGTATTAATTGTTGGAGCACTCCGGGAACGGTAATTTGACTTTTTATGAGCCTGTAATGATATCCCTGGAGAAGACCGTGTGTGTGTGAGAGAGAGACAGATTCTGGAAAGCATTCCATTTTCATAGCTTTGGCACCGCTGACTTTCAAAGGGGCTCTGCTATAGGTTTTGAATTTCCCCACTCATACATCAGAGCTATTTTGGTGGGTTTTCTCCTCCTCCTCCTCCTCCTCCTCCTCTTCTTCTTCTTCTTCTTCTTCTTCTTCTTCTTCTTCTTCTTCTTCTTCTTCTTCTTCTTCTTCTTCTTCTTCTTCTTCTTCTTCTTCATCTTCTTCTTCCTCCTCTTCTTCTTTTAATATCTGGTTTGTGCAGGAAATATCAAGATTCTAATCCTGGCTGAGGGGGGGATCGTCAAAGAATGAGCCTTCAGGGTGTGAAACGAAGCCTACCCGTCTACATCTCGGGCATGGCAGCTTCAACACCTATTGTAACGGTGCAGGCATCAAGCCACATGCTCCTGTGAACTCATATCGCCGCGGATGGGTTGACAGAGTCAGCGGATTCCGGACACCGTGGCAATGTATCCCAGAGTGAGCAAAGCAAGCAGAGATGAGAGGCTCAGCGGCAAACACCCTCTCTTTCCGTAGGCTGGTGGGCTGACACGATACATCTCTTCCTGCCTAAACCTATTCTGGATGGTTTCACCACGAAGGGGCATCTGCCATGGAATAGGTTGGAAAACGGGCTATGTGGGGAATTGGATTTGTCCTGCTTCAGGGTGTCTCTCTGGACACGGTTGAACCCTGACTCCCTGCTCTCTGATCCAGGACGGTGGACTCCGGTGGCAAAGGGATGAGGCTGATACGGGAGGGGAACAGACAGCTGGGTGCTTGGAAGACACAAAAGATTTCGATATTGTAAGGGTTTCCTGGAGATGCTGTCACAAAATGCCACAAAGCAGGGGATCAAACAAGAAAAATTTAATCTCTCTGCATCCTGGAGTCCAGAAGTCTGAGGTCCAGTTTTTTCAGGACCACATTCCCTGGGAGGCTCTAGGGGAGGATCCTTCCTGCGTCTTCCAGCTCCCGGGGGCTTCAGGCATCCCTGGGCTCGTGGCCGCATCGCTCCAGTCTCTGCCTCCGTCTCCACGTGGCCTCCTCCTCTGTGTCTGTGTCTCCTCTTCTGTCTCTTAGAAGGACACATGTCATGGCATTTAGGACGTACTCTACTCCAGGATGATCTCATGTAGAAATTCTTGACTTAGTTACATTGGCAGAGACCTTATATCCAAATAACATCCCATCCACATATTCTGGAAGTCAGGCTGCAGAGATAGCTTTTAGGGGGACTAGAGTTCAATTCAAAACAATTGTATTATCTTCTCTCTGGAGGCTCTAGGGGAGGCTCCTTCCTGCCTCTCCCAGCTCCTGGGGGCTCCAGGCGTCCCTGGGCTTGCGGCCGCATCACTCTAGTCTCTGCCTCCGTCTCCACGTGGCCTCCTCCTGTGTGTCTGTGTCTCCTCTTCTGTCTCTTAGCAGGGCACCTGTCATTGGATTTAGGGTCTACCCTAATCCAGAATGATTTCATTTTGAGAGCTTTCACTTAATTGCACCTGCAAAGACGTCATTTCCAAATGAGGTCCCATTCACAAGTCTGGAGGTTAGGACATGAACATATTTTTTGGAAGTCACCATTCCACCCATTTCAGTTGGGTGTGATACCTTCTAGAAGGTCTAGGGGAGGATCCGTCCTGCCTCTCCCAGCTCCTGGGGGCTCCAGGTGTCCCTGGGCTTGTGGCCGCATCACTCCAGTCTCTGTCTCCGTCTCCATGTGGCCTCCTCCTCTGTGTCTGTGTCTCCTCTTCTGTCTCTTACAAGGACACCTGTCATTGGATGTAGGGCTCACACTACTCCAGAATGACCTCATCTCCAGATCCTCTGCTTAAACACATCTGCAAAGACTGACTGCCTCTGTCTCCACGTGGCCTTCTCCTCTGTGTCTGTGTCTCCTCTTTTGTCTCTTAGAAGGACGCCTGCCATGGGCTTTAGGACCACCTTACTTCAGGATGATCTCATCTTGAAATCCTTAACTAATTGGATCTGCAGAGACCCTATTTCCAAATAAAGTCCCATTCACAGGCCATTGTGTTGTATTATATATTCTATATATTTGTATATTATGTACTATATGAATTATATGTAATATATAATATATTAATTTTTATATAATATTTATATTTATATAAATATTTTACATTTATATACTATATATTTTATATTTATATTTATATATTATAATTTTTATATTTATATTTCTATATTTCATATTTATATACAATAATTTATATAATTTATATTTATATATAATATTTTAAAATATATTTTATATATAATATATAGTTAAAATATATTTATATACTATATAATATACATTATATTTTAAATATATATACTATATATTTTAAAAATATATAGTATATATAATATACACTGTATATTTTAAAAATATATTATATATAATACATACTATATATTTAAATTTATTGTGTGTTTATAATATATAATATATATTTTAACAATATATAGTATATATAATATATACTATATATTTAAATATAGTGTGTATTTCTATATAATATATACTATATATTTAAGTAGTATATTATATATAGTATATATTTAGCATTTAAATATACTATATGTTTAAATATAGTATATTTAATGTATTTAAATATATATTTATATATTATATATTATATGTAATATATATTTATATGTTATATATTATATGTAATATATATTTATAT
>NC_045456.1:22637168-22656459 GCF_002776525.5 Piliocolobus tephrosceles | reverse complement strand
TAATATATATTTATATGTTATATATTATATGTAATATATATTTATATATTTATATATAATATATGTAATGTATTATGTATTAGGATAGTTTATTTATTTATTTATCTTTTGGAGTCTCGCTCTGCCACCCAGGCTGGAGTGCAGGGGCGCAATCTCTGCTCATTGCAACCTCCACCTCCTGGCTCAAGCGATTCTCCTGCCTCAGTCTCCCGAGTAACTGGGATGACAGGCCTGAGCCACCAGCAGCTACTCAGGAGGCTGAGGCAGGAGAATCATTTGAACCCGGGAGGCGGAGGATGCAGCGAGTCGAGATGGTGCCACTGCGCTCCAGCCTGGGCCACAGAGCCAGACTGTGTCTCAGAAACCCAAAACCACCTGCACATTGCTGGACGAGGAAGGGCGTTTTTTCCCAAAACTTACCCTTTTTTTCCCCCCATCCTTTACTTTTGTTCCCCCCTATCCTTTACTTCTTTGCTGTCATTAGCTAGAACTTGAAAGGGCAAGAACTCTAATGGTCTTTTCTCTGCAGGGGCCACAGAGTCTTGTCTCGACCCCGTGGCTCAGCCAAAGAACACGCCGGGTTCCATTCCACGTTGTTCATTTTCCTTCTGCTGCCCACTTAACAGAATTATCTTCAATGAGTTGTCTGAGGACTCGACATCAACGGGCCGCGTTCTGCAGTTGCTGGTGAATATTCGGGAAGGCGGGTGGGGAGAAGAAAATGTCACGTGGCCTTTTCACATGTGTCAAAGTCAATCACAGTGTACGAAGCTGAACGTCATCGCTTAGAAGGAAAATGAGGCATTTCCACTGAAATCAGCCTCCTTTACCCGGTCACAGGCCCATAGTTAATAGGTCTCTGTTTCCTTTTTTTCCTTCTTTTTTTTTTTTAATCATGCCTAATTAGTTTTTTTTTTAATCACCCGAGCCACCGAGTCTCCAGACTGCATAATTGATGACGTGCAGAAAAACCGGTGTCAGAAATCAAATGTTGCAAATTAAAAATAACAAGTTGGAGACGCGTGATTCAATTAAACGGTCAGAAAACATGGGATGAGGCGTCACGGAGGGTTTGCAGAGACAGACACCGCCTGTCATCCCTATCACGCTGCATGAGAGGACTAGAGGGAGGCTGTCAGGAGGATTTCAATCCAGTCGGTTAAAAAAATTAGGACACAAAGATGGTATTTATCGTGATGAACTTCCAGTGTTCAAAAAGGACACGGAGACGTCTTTAGATGGAGTGCTGTACGGGACCAGGGTTGATTGTAACGGGACGTTGCAGACACAAGAGGCCTGGCTGGCTGGGATGGAGGGAGGGGTCACTGAGACCGTTTTTTCCCAAGTAGATGAGGCTGCCAGGAGAAGGGGGCTGTGCAAAGCCAACTGGAACCCTCCAAGACGGACCCTGGGAAACCTCACTGAGTCCTTTCTTTTTATTTTATTTTTTTGAAATGGACTTTCACTCTTGCTCCCCAGGCTGGAGGGCAATGGTGCAACCTTGGCTTTGCAACCTCTGCCTCCCGGGTGCAAGTGATTCTCCTGCCTCAACCTCCCGAGTAGCTGGGATTACAGGTGCCCGCCACCCCACGTCCAGCTGAATTTTTTGTATTTTTGTTACAGACAGGGTTTCAGCATGTGGGCCAGACTGGTCTCGAACTCCTGACATCAGGTGATTCACACGCCTCGGCCTCCCAAAGTGCTGGAATTACAGGCGTGAGCCACCACGCCCGGATCACTGGATCCTCTTTTATCTGCCCCATCTCAGCCCTGCAATTTAATTTATCTTAATAATGCTAAGGAGAGCTCCGTTCTCCATTTCCAACATTTTATACATAGAATGACAATTCTCTCTTTTTTTTTTTTTTTTTTTTTTTAATTACAGGAGTCTCGCTCTGTCGCCCAGGCTGGAGTGCAGTGGCACGATCTCGGCTCACCACAATCTTGGCCTCCCAAGTTCAAGCGATTCTCCTGACTCAGCCTCCCAAGTAGCTGGGATGACAGGTGCCCGCCACCACCCCCAGCTAATTTTTTGTATTTTTAGTAGAGATGGGGTTTCACTGTGTTGGCCAGGCTGGTCTCAGCCTCCTGACCTGGTGATTCACCCGCCTCGGCCTCCCAAAGTGCTGGGATTACAGGCGTGAGCCACCGCGCCCAGCTAGACTGACAATTCCTACCACGCTGTCTAGTCTGAATCTTAACAGGAACTCATCCTGGCACTGAGTTGAGATGGTGTTGTCTCTGTTTTAACTTTCCAGTGGGGACGAGGCGATCCCAGGGCAGCTCAAAGAGCAAGGATGAGGGCCAGGTGCAGAGGCTCCTGCCTGTCATCCCAGCACTTTGGGAGACTGAGGCAGGAGGATAGCTTGAGCCTGGGAGTTTGAGAGCCACTTGAGTGACATAGTGAGATCTTCTCTGTCTCTACAAAAATTAAAAAATAAAGAGAATTCCCCAAAAGGAGAGGAGATTCTCGTTGAGCTGGCAGACCGTTGGAAGAATACATGGCACATAGACGTCGTGGAATACTATACAACCATCAAAAAGGATGAGTTCGTGTCCTTTGCAGGGACATGGATGAAGCTGGAAGCCATCCTTCTCAGCAAACTCACACAGGAACTGAAAACCAAACACCACATGTTCTCACTCATCACATTAAATAGAACTAGGGATATCAGAATTCTTCTCCATCCATCTGAAACAGAGTTTCAATATTTCAATTTTTTTTTTTTTTTTTTTTTTTTTGAGATGGAGTCTCGCTCCGTCGCCCAGCCTGGAGTGCAGTGGCGTGATCTCGGCTCACTGCAAGCTCCACCTCCTGGATTCACATAATTCTCCCGCCTCAACCTCTCGAGTAGCTGGGACTACAGGGGCCCGCCACCACACCCGGCTAATTTTTTGTTTTTTCAGTAGAGATGGTGTTTCACTGTGTTAGCCACGATGGTCTCGATCTCCTGACCTCATGATCCACCGGCCTTGGCCTCCCAAAGTGCTGGGATTACAGGCATGAGCCACCGTGCCCACCCTCAATATTTCAATATTACGTTGTGATGCTTGCTGAAATATTTTGTAAATATCTCCTACCAGACTAAGGAAAGTCCCTTAGTATTTCTAGTTTGCTAAGCTATTTCTTTCTTTATTTATTGTTTACATCATGAATGAATGCTGGCTTTTATCAATTTCTTCTGTATTCATTGATATCATTGTATGATTTTTAACTTTTATTATGTTGGCATGGTTTGCAGTTAAACTAATTTGCATTCCTGGAATAAACCTTACTTAGTATGACATATATCTTTTTATGTAGTGATAATATTTTATGTATTATTTTTTGTCTGTGTTCACGACAGAGAGATCTCTGCAATCTTGTCCTAGGTTTCAACTGACTTATCCAATTGAATGAGAGTTACCCATACTATAAAATGAGCAGTGAATCTTTCCTCTCCTCCTAATTTCTGAGATATTTTGAGTGACACTGGTGTAATTTCTTTCTTAAATATGTGGTGCAATATACAAGTAAAGACTTTTGGGTCCAAGTTTCTGTTTATAAATGTGTTTTGTTAGAGGCACTATCTGTTTCACAGTTGTAAGACAGTTTACACTTCTTATTTCTTTAGGTATCAGTTTTGATACATTTTAACCTTCCTAGAGATTTGTTCAATCTATCCACAGTTTCAATTTGATAGCCACAACGTTCATAGTACCCATTTATGAAATTCTAAAAGTTTATAGCGTCTGTAGTGATTTCCCATTTTTCATTCCTGAGCTTGCTTTTTTTTCTTAAATGACTTCACCTTTTCTTTAATCAGTATCACCAGAGTACTTGTTTAATGCTATTGGTCTTCTCTTTTGACCCTGCAATTCTATCATGTATTTTTTGCTCTCAGTTAATTTCTGATCTCATTTTTATTACTCAATTCCTACTCATTTATAAGAATTTTTTTTTTTTTTTTTTTTTGCTGTTCTCTTTCAAATTCCTTGAGATTGCCTCACGCATTTGTTTTTAACTTTTAAAATAGACACTCTTAAATTAGGCATTTTGCATGAAACATGGTCTTATGCTGCATTTGCTTTTTCTTTCAGCTTATAATGGCTTATGTAGACATTTCATTTCCAAGCACATGGAAATTTTCTAGTAATCTTATTATTAATTTCCAGCTTAACCTCCACTCTGATCAGTGACTTGGTTTCGGGCTTTTGAAATGTATTGAGATAAACTTCATGGCTCAGCATTGGGTTAAATACTGAAAATGATGAACAAGTGTTGGAAAAGATCGCTCTGCAGTGGTTAATTGCAGTATTCTGTATGTGATTCTTAGCTCATCAAGCTTGTTAATCTTTTTGTTCAAAGTACGCCTTTGGCGATTTGTTTTATATGCTTGTTTTTAGCTACTGAGAGAAATACGTTCAAATCTCTTACTACGATAGTACATTTTTTACATTTTCTTCTAGTAATTTCAAATTTTGCTTTCTATATGTTCTAGCTGTGGTTTTAGATGCATACATATTTACAATGTTTATCTTTCTTGATTAACAAAACATTTTAAACGAGGATTCTTACTCTTTATCACTAGCTAAGATGTTATCTTTAAATGATCTTTGATTTTTTAAAATGATTTTTAACTTTTTAATTTTTATTCTTTTCCATTTATTTTAATTTTATTTGATTGATTTATTTATTTATTTATTTATTTATTTATTTATTTATTTATTTTGAGATGGAGTTTTACTCTTCTATGTAACACTATGTTGGCCAGACTGGTCTCAAACTCCTGACCTCAGGTGATCCGCCTGCCTCAGCCTCCCAAAATGCTGAGATTACAGGCGTGAGCCACCGCGCCTGGTCTTACCTGTGGTTTTTATTAATTTGACTATTTTGTGACTAGAATGTCTAGTTTATTTCCATTTAATGAAATTATTGCTACATATGTGAATATCTACCAGTTTCTTAGCAGCTTTTGCTTTCTGCTGCTCCTATCCATGTTACATATTCTTTATGCGTTACCTTCTTTTAGTGTATTTATGGTTTCTGTTTTCTAGTATATTTCTTCTTTTAATGTATTTAAGGGTTTTGTTTTCTAGTATATTTCTTCTTTAGCGTATTTAAGGTTTATGTTTTCTAGTGTATTTCTTCTTTTAGTGTATTTAAGGGTTTTGTTTTCTAGTATATATCTTTTAGTGTATTTATAGTTTTTGTTTTCTAGTATATTTCTTCTTTTAGTGTATTTACGGTTTTTGTTTTCTAGTATATTCTTCTTTTAGTGTATTTACGGTTTTTGTTTTCTAGTATATTTCTTCTTTTAGTGTATTTACGGTTTTTGTTTTCTAGTAAATTTCTTCCTTTGGTGTATTTAAGGTTTTTGTTTTCTAGTATATTTCTTCTTTTGGTGTATTTACAGTTTTTGTTTTCCAGTATATTTCTTCTTTTAATGTATTTACGGTTTTTTGTTTTCTCCTATAGTTACTCTCTTCACCAGCACGATTAATTTGAAAGTAATATACTCTTTAATTAGCCTTGGGGAGGTGATCCTAAACATCCCAGCACACCCCTGGGTTTTCAAAGTCTAATTCTCACTACTTTTACACCTCTTTCCTGACAAAGCAAAAATACCTTGGAACATTTAAATTCATTGCACTAGGCTGGGCGCCGTGGCTCACGCCTGTAATCCCAGCACTGTGGGAGTCCAAGGTGGGTGGATAACCTAAGGTTGGGAGTTCGAGACCAACCTAGCCAACATAGTGAAATCCCGTCTCTACTAAAAATACAAAAATTAGTTGGGCGTGGTGGCTCACACCTGTAATCTCAGCACTTTGGGAGGCTGAGGCAGGTGGATCACTTGAACCTGGGAGGCAGAAGTTGCAGTGAGCTGAGATTGCACCATTGCACTCCAGCCTGGGTGACAAGAGTGAAACTTTGTCTCAAAAAAAATAATAATAAAAATTAAATTAGAAAAAACCTTGGAACATCTAAATTCATGCACTTCCTCCTGTTTCAGATACCATTATTGTCATGCATTTTCATTCTCCGTGTATTTTAAGTCCCTGAAGACACTGTGGTTTTATAATGTCAGTATTTATTTACAATGACTCACATTATCGTGAGTTCTTACCACTCTTGAGTCCTTCATGAATTTTCATGTCGCGTTTGGACCAGTTTCTCTTCTGCCTTTAGAGTCCCTCTTTAATATTCTCTTTAGGGGCAGGCTGTTGGAAGCATATTTTCCCAATTTTTGCTTTTGGAAGAATGCCTCGCTTCAACCCGGTGGCGAGCACATGTGAGGCTGTTGTTTATTCATCGAATATTTCCCCCTTGTTTTTTTTTTTTTTTTTCTTTTCTTGAGACAGAGTCTCGCTCTGTCACCCAGGCTGGAGTGCAGTGGCACGATCTCGGCTCACTGCAATCTCTGCCTCCCGGGTTCAAGTGATTCTCCTGCCTCAGCCTCCCGAGTAGCTGGGATTACAGGCACCCCCTACCACACCCAGCTAATTTTTTGTGTTTTTAGTAGAGACGGAATTTCACCCTGCTGGCCAGGCTGGTCTCGATCTCCTGACCTTGCAATCCACCTGCCTCGACCTCCCAAAGTCCTACGATTACAGGTGTGAGCCACTGCACCCGGCCTTCCCCTCCTTTTTTTTTTTTTTTTTTTAGATAAAAGAAACATGGAGTTAGAGACAGACTTCTTAGCATTGAAGGCACAAACGTGTTGAAGAGAAATGGGGCCACGTTGAGGCAGCGTCCTAGGAGAGCTGTGATTTTTACTTCTGTCGGTGTTAGGGGGAAAGGCATGGACTAAGGTGGTAGCCAGTAGACTAAGGGTGAGGCTGGGATGAGGGGCAGGCAGGGGAAATGAGAGACGTGTAGAGGGGAGGGAGGTGGAGAGAAAGAGATGGAGACAGAGACAGACAGAGAGAGAGAAGGAGACCGAGAGAGAAGACGAGGCAGCAACACACACACAGAGAGAGACAGTGACAGAAAGAGGGACAGACAGAAACAGAGGGACAGATACAAAGACAGAGAGAAAAACAGAGAGACGGAAAGAGAGACACTGAGAGAGACACACAGAGAGAAAGAGAGACAGACATATACATAGAAAGAAGGACACAGGCCGAGCACGGTGGCTGACACCTGCCATCCCAGCACTTTGGGAGGCCGAGGCGGGCGGATCACGAGGTCAGGAGATCGAGACCATCCTGGCTAACACGGTGAAACCCCGTCTCTACTAAAAAATACAAAAAACTAGCTGGGCGAGGTGGTGGGCACCTGTAGTCCCAGCTACTCCGGAGGCTGAGGCAGGAGAATGGCGTGAACCCGGGAGGCGGAGCTTGCAGTGAGCTGAGATCCGGCCACCGCACTCCAGCCTGGGCGACAGAGCAAGACCCCGTCTCAAAAAAAAAAAAAAAAAAAAAAAAAGAAAGAAAAAGAAAAGAAAAGAAACCGGGAGAGAGAGACAGAGGGAGAGAAAGAAAGAGACACAAAGAGAGAGAGACAAAGAGGAAGAGATAGAGAGAGACATAGGAACAGTTGGAGAGAGAAACAGAGACAGAGAGGGAGGGAGAGACAGAAAGAGAGGGAGAGACAGTGACAGAGACAGAGAAAGACAGAAAGAGAGACAGAGGAAGAGAAAGGGAGAGACAGAGAAAGAGGGAGGGAGAGGCAGAGAGACACACAGAGAAAGAAACAAAAACAGAGACAGAAAGAAGAGACAGAGAGAGGGAGAGATAGAAAAGAGGGAGGGAGAGATAGAGAGACACAGAGAAAGAAATAAAGACACAGAGACAGAGGAAGAAGAGACAGAGAGAGGGAGAGAGAGAGAAAGAAGGAGGAAGAGATGGAGACAGAAACACAGAAAGAAAAGGACAGAGACAGAGAGAGCGGAGAAAGACTGACACAGAGAGAGAAGGAAAGACAGAGAAAGATGGAGGCCTGGCCACCCCAGACAAAACCTCCAGGCAGGTGCCCTGAGCCCACACAACCTCTTACGGGAGCTGCAGGTGCCCAGGCTGGGGGCTGTGGGTGCTCAGGAGGTTTCTCCAGCAGCGAGGCCCTCAGGGGTTCGTCCCTGGGTCCCAGCGCAGCCACCAGCACCTTCATCGGTTTCTGATTTCACTGCGAGGCCTGCTGTGTGGATGGGACCCCCCATCCCATGCTGTCCAAGACACACCAGCATTGGAGCTACTCAGCCTCAGCCTTCTCCCCGTGGACACTAATAAGACGAGAGTGACCAACCTCACGACCCATTTGATAAGCAGCAAAGGAAATTTCAGCAGCGACCGTTTCGAGGCGTGGACGCCCTTCCAAGTCGTCACCCCGGTCCCCTATTTCCTGCAAACTCACGAGGCATGCAGGCGTCCCTCAGACAGGCCCACTGCACCCCCTTATTTCTGCTTGATCTGTCTTTGGCGCGTGATTCCGTGCAGGTTGTACCCTTGGCCACATCCTTGAGTTTCCTCCTGAAAGACAAACAAAGTGTGAACCGGGTGTCCACCCGCACCGGGATCTCCGGTTTCCCTTCACACAGGAGGAAGGCGCCTTTCACCAGCACCGTCGGTAACAGCCAACAAAATGACACCGACAAGAAAAGCATCTGGAATTTCCGCTGTCTGCGACGTCAGAGCATTCTGGAGGAAAAATAAAAGGCAGAAAATGCCATCCTGCCTTCACATGTAAGGGACAGAAAATTGCCTGCATGTCACAGGCACGGCAAGATCTGTTTTCTCACGGCAATGAGGGAAGGCTGAGGTGCCCATGCACTCGGTGAGTCTCTGTTTTCTTGGAGACAGTGTCTCGTTCTGTCGCCCAGGCTGGAGTGCAGTGGCAGGATCTCGGCTCACTGCAACCTCCACCTCCTGGGTTCAAGCGATTCTCCTGCCTCAGCCTCCCGAGTAGCTGGGATGACAGGCACCTGCCACCACACACAGCTAATTTTTGTATTTTTAGTAGAGATGGGGTTTCACCATATTGGCCAGGCTGGTCTCGAACTCCTGACCTCAGGTGATCCACCCGCCTCGGCCTCCCAAAGTGCTGGGACTGCAGGCATGAGCCACTGGGCCCGTCTGAATTTTTTTATTTTTTTTCTTCGAGACAGAGTCTCACTGCTGTTGGCCCAGGCTGGAGTGCAGTGGCACGATCTCGGCTCACTGCAACCTCCACCTCCTGGGTTCAAGTGATTCTCCTGCCCCAGCCTCCTGAGTAGCTGGGATGACAGGCACCTGCCTCCACACCCTGCTAATCGTTTGTATTTTTAGTGGAGACAGAGTTTCCCATGTGAACCGGGATGGTCTCGAACTCCTGACCTCAGGGGATCCACCCACCTCGGCCTCCCGATGTTCTGAGATAACAGGTGTGAGCCGCTGTGCCCATCTGAATTTTTTATTTTTTTTCTTAGAGACAGAGTCTCACTGCTGTTGGCCCAGGCTGGAGTGCAGTGGCAGGATCTCGGCTCACTGCAACCTCCACCTCCTGGTTCAAGCAATTCTCCTGCCCCAGCCTCTCCCCAGTAGCTGGGATGACAGGCACCGCCACCACACCCTGGTAATTGTTTGTATTTTTAGTGGAGATGGGGTTTCGCCATGTTAGCCGGGCTGGTCTCGAACTCCTGACCGCAGGTGATCCACCCACCTTGGCCTCCCAAAGTGCTGAGACTACAGGCATGAGCCACCGCGCCCGTCTGAATTTTTTTTTTCTTTGAGACAGAGTCTCACTGCTGTTGGCCCAGGCTGGAGTGCAGTGGCAGGAGCTCATTTCACTGCAACCTCCATCTCCTTGGTTCAAGCGATTCTCCTGCCTCAGCCTCCTGAGGAGCTGGGACTACAGGCGTCTACCACCAAGCCCTGGTAATTGTTTGCATTTTTAGTGGAGATGGGGTTTCGCCATGTTAGCCAGGCTGGACTCGATCTCCTGACCTCAGGTGATCCACCCACCTCGGCCTCCCAAAGTGCTGAGACTACAGGCATGAGCCCCTGTGCCCATCTGAATTTTTTATTTTTTTTCTTAGAGACAGAGTCTTACTGCTGTTGGCCCAGGCTGGAGTGCAGTGGCACGATCTCGGCTCACTGCAACCTCCACCTCCTGGGTTCAAGCGATTCTCCTGCCTCAGCCTCCTGAGTAGCTGGGATGACAGGCACCTGCCACCACACCCTGGTAATTGTTTTTATTTTTAGTGGAGACAGGGTTTCACCATGTTAGCCGGGCTGGTCTCGATCTCCTGACCTCAGGTGATCCACCCACCTCGGCCTCCCAAAGTGCTGAGACTACAGGCATGAGCCCCCGTGCCCATCTGAATTTTTTATTTTTTTTCTTAGAGACAGAGTCTTACTGCTGTTGGCCCAGGCTGGAGTGCAGTGGTGCCATTTCGGCTCACTGCAACCTCCACCACCTCGGTTCAAGCCATTCTCCTGCCTCAGCCTCCTGAGTAGCTGGGATGACAGGTGTCCACCACCACACCCTGCTAGTCGTTTGTATTTTTAGTGGAGACAGAGTTTCCCATGTGAACCGGGATGGTCTCGAACTCCTGACCTCAGGGGATCCACCCACCTCGGCCTCCCAAAGTGCTGGGATGACAGGCGTGAGCCACCGTGCCCGGCCAATTGTATGGTATTTTTCTTACAGCAATTCAGATGAACTAAGACGTATGGCAATCACCCCTTTTCCACAAAAGGCCTTTGCGAGAAGGATAACGACTGATGTAGACATTCTGCCGTGGGGTATGTCTTTGCATCCGGAAATGTCTTTGCATCCTTGTGTCTCTTTGCATACAAGGCTTTGCATCCGGAAACCGTTTCCGCTGACACAGAAGAGAAGCCTGTACCCAGAATACAGGCAGACGCCCTCCTGGTCCATCACATAATTGCTTGGAAACGCAGGTGCTGAATTCCACAACTATGCCAAGTCTAACGGTGGAAGGAATTCCCAAAATACAGCATTAGGCAAACTTCAAAGCGAACGGTTCTGGCCAATGACAAGGAGAACGGTGTTAATTAGTAACGATGCCTTTAATCTATAAATAATTAAGTGATCAAACAGCTCCCTGCAGAGGCGTTAAAAAATAAAATAAAATAAAACATAACACAAGCAGGTTCTTTCACAGACGGAGGTCGACGTCCGGGACAAAGTCCAGGCGTTACCTTGGAATGTTGTTCGGCATATTCAACAAAGAGAGATGACTTTGGAAGGTGAAAGATGGTTCTCAGAAAAGAAAAGGAAAGAAAAGAGAAGAGAAGAGAAGAGAAGAAGGGGAGAGGAGAGGAGAGGAGAAGAGAAGAGAAGAAAGGAAAAGAAAAAGACACATTTTATGCAGGTTACGTTAAACTGTAGACAGGTTGGGGTGAAAAACAGGTACATTGTTTAGTTCCTGGGCAGCGTCATTTGAGCAGGTGCGAAACTGTCTCATTACACAGACTAACCACAGAAAACAAGTACTTTGAATTTATGAAACACTGTAGAAGAAGGTCTTTTAATAAAAAAAAAAAAAAAAAAAAAAAACAGGCCGGGCGTGGTGGCTCACACCTTTAATCCCAGCACTTTGGGAGGCCGAGGCGGGCGGGTTGCCTGAGGTCAGGAGTTCAAGACCAGCCTGGAAAACATGGTGAAAACCCATCTCTACTAAAAATAACAAAAATTAGCTGGGTGCAGTGGCAGGTGCCTGTAATTCCAGCTACTTTGGAGGCTGAGGCAGGAGAATCGCTTGAACCCAGGAGGCGGAGGTTGCAGTGAGCCGAAATCTCACCGCTACACTCCAGCCTGGATGACAGAGCGAGACTCTGTCTCAAAAAAAAAAAAAAAAAAATTGGGAGGCCAAGGTGGGCGGATCATCTGAGGTTGGGAGTTTGAGACCAGCCTGAACAACATGGAGAAACCCCATCTCTACTAAAAATACAAAATTAGCCGGGCATGGTGGCGCACACCGGTAAAATCCCAACTACTTGGGAGGCTGAGGCAGGACAATCGCTTAAACCCAGGAGGCAGAGGTTGCAGTGAGCTGAGATCACGCCACTGCACTCCAGTCTGGGTGACAGAGTGAGGCTCTGTCTAAAAATAATAATAATAATATTAATTCGTTTTTAGTAGATATAATCATTTGATCTAATAATTTGTAAAAATTTACCATGTGGAATTTCTGTCCCATACATGACAGCAAGCATGTACAATTGTCATATATATTTTAAATACCTTTTCCCTTCTAAGTGCAAATAATTTGTTTTCTGGAAAACTGTCTCCGTAGACATGCGCCTTAAACACACGTGTGCTTTTCCATGGGACAAAAGGAAAATGCAATCTCGCCTTTTCTGAATAATCATAACATCCGAATTGGGGACATTTGCATTTTTAAAGACATTTCCGGAGGTCATCCCAGCACTTTGGGAGGCCGAGACGGGCAGATCACCTGAGGTTGGGAGTTCGAGACCAGCCTGACCAACATGGCGAAACTCCATCTCTACTAAAAGTACAAAAATCAGCCAGGCGTGGTGGCGTATGTCTGTAATCCCAGCTACTCAGGAGGCTGAAGTGGGAGAATGGCATGAACCTGGGCCGCTGCAGTGAGCCGAGATCGCATCCCTGCTCTCCAGCCTGGACAAGAGCAAGACTCTGTCTCAACAAAAAAAAAAAAAAAAAAAAAAAGGAAAGAAAAAAGAAACTTCTGTGGAGGTGATGTCCTGGGGAAACTCAGGTCTTTAATTTTGGAAGGAAATATTCTTTTTTTTTTTTTTTTTTATCAGAGGGAGAGACAGAAAGACAGGGTCTGGCTCCATCACCCTGGCTGGAGTACAATGGAGTACAGAGGCACAAACACGACTCACGATAGCCTCCAACTCCTGGGCTCAAGGGATACTCCTGCCTCAGCCTCCTGAGAAGCTGGAACTACCAGTGTGCACCCCCGTGTCTGGTTAACGTTTTAACTTTTTGCAGAGACAGGGTCTCCCTATGTTGATTGGGCTGCTCTGGAACTCCTGGGCTCAGGGCTCAGGTAGTCCTGTCAGCATAGCTTCCAAAGTGCTGGGATGACAGGCACGAGCCACTGCCTTTGGCCTCCTCGAAGAAAATATTGTAACCTGCAGAGAGATGTCGTATTTGATGGGCAATCCCTCCTGGCTGTAGAAACATAGGAACCTAGGAATCAGGCAATTTTATTTATTTGTTTATTTATTTTTATTTTTATATATTTTTTGAGACAGAGTCTTGCTCTGTCGCCCAGGCTGGAGTGCAGTGGTGCGATCTCAGCTCACTACAACCTCCGCCTCCCGGGTTTACGCCATTCTCCTGCCTCAGCCTCCCGAGTAGCTGGGACGACAGGCGCCCGCCACCTCGCCCGGCTAAATTTTTGTGTTTTTAGTAAAGACGGGGTTCCACCGTGTTCGCCAGGATGATCTCGATCTCCTGACCTCTTGATCCGCCCACCTCGGCCTCCCAAAGTGGTGGGATGACAGGTGTGAGTCACTGGGTCTGGCCAGAATCAGGCAATTTTAGAATAAGGTTTCCAAGAGACAATAATCTGTGCCATACAGAGAAGCCAAAAGGCAGAGATGGCGCACGAATCACTACAGCGGTTGAGGATACTGATTTGCTTTCCGGAAAACTGATTTGCTTTCCAGGAAACTGATTTGCTTTCTAGGAAACCGATTTGCTTTCTAGGAAGCTGATTTGCTTTCCAGGAAGCTGATTTGCTTTCTAGGAAACCAGGGCAAGTATTAAATGACCAGCCAGTAGACAAGGCTAGGAGCAAAACTGCACATTTACTTTTGGTCCCCCAGCTTCAGGAAAGAAGGTGTGGGGGAGGGGTGAGGTCCGTCGGTCTCCGGCAGGGGAGGTCAGGGGGAGTCACCCAGTGGAGCTCTGGGCGGAGTTCCTACAGTCCCGACAGGAGTGAGGGCTGAGGAAGTGCGCACGCGCGCCCACCGGGAGCGGCTTTTATGTCCTGGGCCCGGAAGTGGGCGGGCAGTGGGCGGGGCATAGGCGGGTCAGGGGCGGGGCGGTAGGCGTGGCTAGGCGGGTTCCGGTTTTTCTCCGTCGGAGGTCGGGTTGCGCCTGCGCAGTGGACCTGTGTCTTTCCCGGGCGCGGGAAAGCTGACGGTGAAGAAGCCGGAACTGCGCCATCTTGCCTCGGTTCATCCAAACACAAGAGACCATAATCTGTGCCATACAGAGAAGCCACAAGGCAGAGGTGGCGCACGAATCACTACGTGATTGAGGATGCCTTCTCCACCTTGGCTGATATCAACTCGTTTCCTTGAACATCCTTTGCGTAGGTCAAAGACGACCTGCCTTCTGTGCTGAGTGTCTTCCTTGGAGACAGAAAAGATTTGATGACTGGTAGCTTTTCCTTGAGGAACTTTATCCCTGAGGAAATCTTGCCAGACACCATCCGTGATTGCGTGTTTACCGTGAGGTCTGAGAGGCTGTGATGAGGGTTCGGTTCTCTGCGGGGCGAATGGAGGCCTTTGGCTGTACTGTAATTCCAGAGCCACACGAAGGTATGACTCATGCTGTGGGTATTTTAGGTAATGGGACTCCTTCCCATATGAGACTTTGAAAGGGGGGATGCTTGTTACGGCATTAACAGATACCCTTGGCGCTCACTGTTACACTCTAGTGGGCTCCTGACACTCCCTTGCGATTTGCTTTTTAGATGGAGCCTCTGATGTTTCCAGGCTGCCCCAGGAGCTTGTCTCTGCACCTGGCCTGGGTCCTCCTTCCTCTGTTTGACTCCTCAAGTTCCTTTTTCTTTCTTTTTTTGGGGGGGTTGGGGGGACAGAGTCTCTGTTGCCCAGGCTGGAGTGCAGTGGTGCGATCTCAGCTCACTGCAACCTCTGCCTCTTGGGTTCAAGTGATTCTCCTGCCTCAGCCTGCCAAGTAGCTGGGATTATAGGCACGCACCTCCACACCCAGCTAACTTTTGAATTTTTAGTAGAGACGAGGTTTTGCCCTGTTGGCCAGGCTGGTCTCGAACCCCTGACCTCAAACGATCTGCCCGCCTTGGCCTCCCAAAATGCTCGGATTACA
Organism: Piliocolobus tephrosceles; assembly: GCF_002776525.5. Taxonomy (NCBI): domain Eukaryota; kingdom Metazoa; phylum Chordata; class Mammalia; order Primates; family Cercopithecidae; genus Piliocolobus; species Piliocolobus tephrosceles. Next base: position 22,641,464 of record NC_045456.1, on the reverse strand, counting down.
GGCATGAGCCACCGTGCCTGGCAGGTTCTAAACCCATAAAATGGCTCTGAAAAAAACAAGAAGAGACACAGACAGCACCACATACCTGTGGTTCTTCATGGAGCCCTTCTCGTCAACGGTAAGGAACAAAGAAATAAAGTTTGTTCACCCTTAATGCAGAGCAGAGGTAATTGTGCCCCACCGGGGACATCTGGCCATTTCTGGAGATAGCGTTGGTTGTCATGACGAAGGGAGGCGGGTTATTGACCTCTGGGGGGTTGACACCAGAGACGTTGCTGAACATTCTGCAAAGCACAAGACAGCTACACAACAAATAATTGTTCCACCTTGTTATCAATGGAATGCTGTCTTCTCCTCAAATTTATGGGTTAAGGATCTAACCACCAGTGTGATAACATTAGACGGTGGGGCTTTGGGGAGTTATTTAGGGTTACGTGAGGCTATAATAGTTGGGTCTGCTTGATAGAATTGCTGATCTTATAAGAAGAGACTAGGGTGGTGTGTTTCTCTCTCTCTCTCTCTCTTTCTCTCTCTGTCTCTCTCTCTCTCCATATCATGTGAAGATACAATTAGAAAGTAGCCACATGCAAGCCAGGAACCCAACTCTACTAGCTTTCCAACCTCTGACTTCCAGTGTCCCAAATTGTGAGAAATACATGTCAGTGGTTGAAGCCACCCAGTCTGTGGTATTTTGTTATAGCAGCACGTGCTGACAGAGACACTGCCAGTGTGACTGGTGCTGAAATGAGGAAGTCCTGAGCCAGACTCTTCTGCAGGGTCTTCAGCTGTGAGAAGACCTTGGGATAGGTGAAGGGCAAAGACCAAAATTTAGAAACCCTCACCTCAAAAGAAGTCAGATGAATACAATAGTGTAATGGGGTCAGCAGCTTATGGGTAGAAACTAGAGAATCCCTGGGGCATCTCATGATTCTCTGGTGGTCCTCATTAGCAGTTTGTTGGAGAACAGAAGGAACACATGCCAGGATGGAATGCCCATTATTGGTGTACACTGGGAGATCCTGCATCTCTTAAAGGGCAGTTTTGAAGCCTGTGTAATGTACACTGGCTAGTGGCAAAAAAAAAAAAAAAAAAAAAAGGATACAAACTTTGCACATGGAAGAGATGACATCACAAAGACTCAGCCCCATGACTCCATGCCTCCAGTATTCATATATAAGAATGGAAGGCTGGCCCTACTCAGCAAACAAAGATGCTAACAAAGCCAATGAATCTGAAGTTCCAGGATACATGAGCTGGGTATAAAAGTGAGGTGGGGGAGGGGTATCAAAAATGTCAGCCACTGCCTCCTGTCTAGACAGAGAAGCAAGGAAAGGTGTCTGCTTCGATTTCTTTTTTGCAGCTGGGATAATGAATCTGAACTTACTTTCTTTATAGAGATGAATAATAAATAGTCATCATTCATCAAAATGATGGGCTTCACTGTTAGAGATTGGGTGCACCAGAGGCTGAATGTACTCATAGACCTTGGGTTATAAGGGTGGTCTTAAAATGGGTCGGGGGAGGCATGGAGTCATGGGGCTGAGTCTTTTTGATGTCATCTCTTCCATGTGCAAATGTTTGTATCCTTTTTTTTTTTTTTTTTTTTTTTGCCACTAGCCAGTGTACATTACACAGGCTTCAAAACTGCCCTTTAAGAGATGCAGGATCTCCCAATGTACACCAATAGTGGGCATTCCATCCTGGGGTGTGTGGATTTCTGTGTTGAATGGTAGTGCAGCATGATAGAGCAGCTAGGCCCACTCTGTCATATTCTATCCTCTGGAGTCCCCTGGAATCCCCTTAACATCCATTTCCGAGATTAAGCAACAAGAAAAGATGTGGGGAGAGGGACTCCTGCTGCCTTGCACCCCTGGTTATCAGCGAACTGTTTACTGCAAAACTTCTAGTCACTTGGTGTGGGTTTCAAGAACAAACAGATCCGTTTAGAGAAATAAATCATATCACTATAATCACTATAATCAAACACCCAGTTTGGATGATGAGACAGTAGTTTACATAAGAGATGATTGATAGCAGCCTGAAAGCTTCCCTGATTAATAAGGATTTTCATTTGTGCTTTTCAATGAGAAAGTCTTTAAATTAATTAAGGAGGCTTTAGGACGGGAAGGAGTGCTTGCCAGCTTTAGAACGCCTTGATTTTTCTATCCGTATTCTCCATAAGACACATTATTGCAAATTTGTTTTTGTAAACACCCACTCTTTATGCCATAAATATTCAACCCTCGTTTATGCGTTTGTATCCGCCAAGTGGTGGAGGGAGCCCCGCAGGCCCTCTCTCTCCTCATTAAGGAGCTCAAATGGAAGCAGGAGCCATTTGTCATTGTCTAAAGTGGGAAGAACCCGAAATGAGTGCTGCTTTCAAGAGGAACCTGCTAGAAAGACCAAACAGGCTTTGAACAAGCACATAGGGAGGGCAGCAGGGCTGCAGCTCCTGTGGGTCCAGTGTAGACAGAATTCCATGTCAAATTAAAGACACATCAGTTTCCCTTGTGTAATGGAATCATTGCCTTTTCTGATACTGTTGGTATTAAGTAGGTTGACCATGGACCAGGATGGCTTCATGGATGGGGTAAGAGGTGAGGGGGTTATGGATAGAAGGGGAGAGATGACATCACTAAGGATGGGTGTTTTGGGGGGATCCATAGGACCAAATGTACATTGACTGAGGGGGCTACTCATCCCACCAACCCCCAATCTTCTTCCCGACTTACTTTCCTTCATATCATCTGTCACCATGGAATAAACTCTAAATTTTACCTCTCACTGTAGTTCTTCACCAACACATGAGATGAACGAGCTCAAGGGTGCTCCTGTTTTGTTCAGGATGATATTTTCCTCTCATAGATACTCCATAGATTGTAAATGTTTTTGAATTATTTAACGAATGAGCAGGTAGAAATACAAAATAGTGGCCGAGACCAGTAAATGGTTTTGAATTATTTAACGAATGAGCAGGTAGAAACACAAAATAGTGGCCAAGGGGGGTGACCCCGAGGTAATCCAAGGAGAAGAAGTTTCTGCAAGGTTTTCAGTTGTGGCATTGTTGAAAAGGCAAGACTGGGTTGGGCCCCAGAGTGACTAGTAGGCTGTGCCATGAAATTTAGGATTTATATCAAGGCCAGAAATCGCAAATACGTTTTGCGTTGTGGGTGAGCTCTGAGCACTTGCCAGCTGTGGTGATGGGAGTGGTTGGTGAAAGCCCCGTGAGATCCAGTTGGATCCAATGCACAAAATGACTATTTGGGGTGAATAATGGAGGAGGTTCCCCCATCTTTATTTTAGAGACATGGGGAATTTTCAGGTAAGGTGTTAGGATATGAAAGCAATGTCTTCTCCTGCTGGAGAGAGCCTAAAATAGGGAGAGAGGAGAGACAGGGAAGGAAATCCTTGGGGAAGCCCAGGCAGTAGTCCAACCAGGAGCACTAAAGGCCAGAACACGTTACTTTGCCTGAGTATGACTTCTGGTGTAAGAAAAACAGACCCTGAAGGTCTTTGTGAAACTTTAGTTTCTCCTTATAAAGAAATGAGTGTTTATTTTACAGATGTGAAGGGCAACCACATTAATTCCGAGTCAGTTTTCCAAAGTATCATAATGATCCCAACAAGAAAACGGCATTTCAGTTCAAATGCTACTGAGTGCCAGGGAAACTGTCAGATACCCAGGCTGTGGAACTGGGTTGGATGCAGGTCTCAAGATCCAGAGAGAAGGAAGGCAGCGGCGTCACAAGTCAGCCACCCATAAATGCACTGTTATAACAGTTCCAATTTCTTATTGAGAGTCATTCCAGTCAGCAGCAACTGAAACACAACTCAGACTAAGTTAAGCAGAGAAAGAAGATTGTTGACCTAATATAACTGTGAGACCCTACAATGGAGCTGACCTCAGGATTCCCAAGGACTTAAGAAATCTCTAGATAGAGAGATAGATAGATACATAGAGACATAGATAGATAAATAGATAGAGATAATAAATAGAGATAGAATAAATAGATGATAGAAAATACATAGGATAGATAGACAAATAGATAGCTAGATGATAGGTTATATGTAGATATTTAATAGATACATAAAATAGGTAGATAGATAAATAGGGTGGATGGATACATAACTGATAGATAACTAGGATAGATAGATACATGATAGATACATACATACATAGGATAGATAAATGATAGGTAGATAGGATGGATAGATAGGTACATAATAGATACATAGGATGGATGAATAGATAGATAGATAGATAGATAGATAGATAGATAGATAGATAGATAGATA
>NC_045456.1:22627461-22637158 GCF_002776525.5 Piliocolobus tephrosceles | reverse complement strand
ATAGATAGATAGATAGATAGATAGATAGATAGATAGATAGATAGATAATAGATTAGATAGGATAGATGATAGGTAGAGAGATAGATAGATGATAGATGATAGAATAAGATGGATGATAGATAGATAGATGACAGATATAAAGATAGACAGGATAGATAGACAGGATAGATAGATAGATAGATAGATAGATAGATAGATAGATAGATAGAGATAGATAATAGAGAGAGGGATAGAAAGGATAGATGATGGGTAGATAGATGGATAGATAGATAAGATAGATGATAGATAGACAGATAGATGGAATAAATATCATGTAACTGCATAAACAAACATATGGAAATAAGCAAATATTAATGACTGAAATAAGATGGAAGTTTGTTTCTCTGTGATATGATAGGAGGCCAGAACAAGTGGTCCAGGTGGTTGTACAGATTCAAGATGTCAGGCATCCTCCACATTGTTGCTCCACCATTTTAATATGTGACTTTCTACTCATGGTTCAATACGGTGACATGGTCTCCAGCCTCACATCTCCAGTGCAGCTAGCAGTGAAAGGAGAAGGAAGAGTTCGCATTCACTTTTTTAAGAAATTAAAGAGATTTTTGTGGTCTTAATACATTCGTACTTACTTTTCATGAGCTCAAAGTTCATCATACAGTCACACAGAGCTGCAAGGGAGTCTAGGAAAAACAATCTCAAAAAGTAGAGGTGGACAGCTTCTCAGGGATCCCCCAAGTTCTGGTCACTCTCTTAACTCTCTGCTTCTCTCTGTGTTCCAGACTAGATTCTCTTGGAAAAACACTTGGAACATAGGATGGAAAAAAATTCCAGCTGCTGCAGCTATAGATACCCAGTCTGAGCTTCTTCCACCCCCTTCAGTCTTTGCTGATCAAATTCAAGGGAAGGGTTAACTAGCCTGTCTTGCACCCTGTGTCTATCTCTGCGATAATCTCCACACCTGAGAAAGGCAGGATTCTCAGAGCAGATCATTGTTTTTGTTGTTAAACTTTAAAAGATGAATCTGATGTTACCATGACTTGGAGCTGGGAGGGCAAAGTCAGGGAACTTGGAAATTGATGATGGAGTCAGAGATTGAGGTGTTGAGTGTGATGTGAGGAAGTACAGACAGAGAGGCCACATCTTCCCATGTGTGAATTTATGAAAGATCTCAGACACTTGGGTAAGGATCCTGAACTGTTCTCTGCAGTTGATAAGAAACCACCACCATTTTGTGACTGGTCATGTCAACATTTATGCTTATACATATTGAATAGGTCTAAATGTATTTAGACCTATTACCTTGGAACCCATGCATAGGCTGAATGAGAAGGGATGGGACTGAAGGTGGAAGCCTAGAGCCTCTGCCATGGGATGGATGGTGGTCATGGAGTCTTTGAACCTGGAGCACGGAGTGGGAAGGAAGAACTGAGCAGGCATTCAAAGGCACCAGCGAGGCTGGGCACTATGACTCACACCTGTAATCCCAGCACTTTGAGAGGCCGAGACAGGCAGATCACTTGAGCTCGGGAGTCCAAGACCAGCCTGGGCAACATGGCGAGACCCCATCTCTACTAAAAATAAAAAAATAGCCAGGCGTGGTGGTGTGTGCCTGTGGTCCCAGTTACTAGGGAAGCTGAGGTGGGAGGAGTACTTAAGCCCAGGCAGTGGAGGTTGCAGTGAGCTGAGACTGTGCCACTGCACTCCAGCCCAGGTGACAGAGCGAGATGTTGTCTCAAACAAACAAATTAAAATAACACACACACACACACAAACAAACAAACAAAAAATAGTCACTGCAGAAGCAAACTGTTATGTCTCTCTGATGTTGAGGGAAGTATCAAACGTGACTTCAGAGCTCTAACCTGAAAGGTTGAGCAAGAAACAAAGTCTCAAGAAAAGAACGTAAATTATATCTGGGGAAGAAAAGAAGACAAAGTAGAGTTCAGCCTTTGCTTTATTGCTGTTTCTTCTAAGGGGATTCTTCTAAAACAAGGAGTCACGTTTCGGCTTTGCTGGTTCTTCTCCTCTTCCCAAAGGGGTTCTTCTAAATGTTGGGCTGAACTAGGGTGCAAACACAAGCTTCCTTCTCTCTCTGGGGGACCTCACTCAGCTCCAGGACTTGACACATCCACTCAAAATCCTAAATTCCCATCTCTGGCTTCGACATCTTTTCTCTAGTTCAGATTCATGCATGTAACTGTATCCTCAACTTCTCAGCTCAGATACATGGTGAGGGTTTCAAAGTTAACCCATCCCAAACCATCTGGACAGTCTTCACTGGATTCACCACCACCCCTGAGAAGTGTTTTGGCAGAAGATTTTGGAAACTTTGAACTCTTGTTTCTCTCATATCCCCCTTCTACAATTCATTGGCAAGTCTCTTGAATGACCTCAAACATGAGTCAAATCGGATCGGATTTTCCTGCCTTTCCTTTCTTCACCCTGACGCATGACATATGTCTTCTGGATCATGGCCACATCCTCTTCATTGATCTCTTGGCTTCTGTCCTGGTTTCTGCTTTGACCCTGGAATTATTCTTAAGCAGAGAAATATTTTAAAACTAGAGATGATTTTTAGCTCTTGGTCCTCATCCCTGGCTGTTGACTAAATAACACAGTTTCCCAGAATTTGTGTGTTGACGACCTAACTCCTACTGGTCATGTCCCTCCAAAATGCACCATATTGAAGCCCTAATCCTCAATGGGATGATATTAGGAGGTGAAGTCTCTGGAGGTAATGAGGTTTAGATGAGGTCATGAGGATGGGACCTTCACGGTGGGATTAGTATCCTTAACGGAAGTGCAAGAGACACAAAAGCGCTCGCTCTCTCTCTCTCTTTCTCTCTTTCTCTCTCTCTGAAGGCACCATCTATGAACAAGCAAGAGGACCCCCTCCACACAATAAATGTGCTATGCCTTGATTTCGGACTTCCCTGTCTCCAGAACTGTGAGAAATTAATGGCTGTCACTTAAGCCACCCCATCTATGATTCTTTGTTATGGCAACCGAGCTGACCAAGACATCCCTCATGCCACTCAAAACCCTCCAATGATGTCACATCAAAGTCAGAATACAATCTGACCACTTTCCTGTGGCTTCTTGGTAACTCTGCCCCTGGCCACTTGCTCCAACTGGGACTCTGCGGTCCCAATAAAAGAACGTAAATTGTGTCTGGCAGAGAAAAGAAGACAAAGTTGAGTTCAGCCTTTCCTGTATTGATTCTTCTTCCAAAGGGGGTTCTTCTAAAACAAGGAGGCACATTTAGCCTTTGCTGATTCTTCTTTGCTGCCTCCTTTGGTGTCTCCCCAGTCAAGCCAAATTCATTCCTGCTATAGACCTCCAGCACATTACTCCTTCTCTGAGTGTCCTGTGGCTGCCGTCACCAATGATCACATTCGTATTGGCTTAAAGTGACACAAATGTATTGTCTTACAGGGTTGTAGGTTCAAAGCCCACCCTGGGTCTCACTGGCCTAAAACCAGAGTGTCCAAAACTGATACAAGTTCTGGGGAAGAATCAGTTTCCTTGCCAATTCCTGCTTCTAGAGGAATGCTTCTAGAGTATTCCTTGGCTCCTGGACCCTTCCTCGACCTTCAAAGCCAATAATGCAGCATCTTCTAATCTTTCTGTGACTCTGACCTTTGCTTTCATCCTAACATCACCTCCTCTGGCTCTGGCTCCTCTGCCTCCCTCTTACAAAGACCCTAAGATGACCTTAGACCCACCTGGATAATCCAGGGTCATTTCATCTCATGATTCTTAAACTAGTCACATCTGCAAAATCTTTTTGGCCATGACAGATTTTTACAGACTTCTGGAATTAGGACGTGGATGTTTTTGGGGGTGGCAGGGGGTGCTTTCTCTTCCAGCCACATGGGGATTAGGATGTAGACATCCTTGGGGTCATTACTCTGTCTACTACCTAGGATTAGGACATGGACATCTTTGGGACCATTGTTCTCTGTACCACATGAAGATTAGGACGTGAGCATCTTTGGGGACATTATTCTGTCTACCACATGGGAATTATGATGTGAACATCTTTGGGGCCATTATTCTGTCTACCACATGGGATTAGGATGTGGACAACTTTGGGGCCATTATTCCGTCTGCCACATGGGATTAGGATGTGGACATCTTTGGGGCCATTGCTCTGTCTCCTACATAGGATTAGGATGTGGACATCTTCGGGGCCATTATTCTGTCTCCCACATGGGATTAGGATGTGGACATCTTTGGGGCCATTATTCTGTCTACCACATGGGGATTAGGACATGGATATCTTTGGGGCCATCATTCTGTCTACCCCAGGAAAATTAGAACTTGGACATCTTTGGTGAAATCACTTTGTTGTCCTCCTTTCTTATTCTTAGAATTCTCCTAGTAACAAGCTTCTTCTTCTTCTTCAGCTTCTTCTTCCTCAGAGTTCTCATGGGGCCTCCCACACTTACCAGGCAGCTCCCTGCCTGCATTACCCAAGATCATGTTTGGCCACGATTCTCTGCTTTTTCTCAGTTCCTCCAAGCAGGATGGAAGCTTTAGAGGACAGAGTTTATGTTACTTTTTTAAATTCTAATTGTTTATTCTTATTTATTGACGTGTCTCCAGCTTTCAAGGCAGATTCTCACCCATTAGGTCTTCCATACACAATTAAATTTACCTAGGAAGTATTTCCTTCTTATTTAAAGCTTTTTAAAAGTAAATTTCAAAATTGCTATATCACGTTACAAATTCACATGCCCCCCATGAAGAATACATTTGCAAAATAAATGATGTGTTGAGATGAAATAAATTTTCAATGACGATTTTAGAGACTTTTTTTTTTTTTTTTTAGACAGAATCTCACTCTGTTGCCCAGGCTGGAGCAATGGTACGATCTCAGCTCACTGCAACCTCTGCCTCCTGGGTTCAAGCAATTCTCTGCCTCAGCCTCCCGAGTAGATGGGATGACAGGCACCTGCCATCATGGCAGGCTAATTTTTGTATTTTTAGTAGAGACGGGGTTTCACCATCTTGGCCAGGATGGTCTTGAACTCCTGACCTCAGATGATCCACCCATCTCAGCCTCCCAAAGTGCTGGGATTATAGATGTGAGCCACTGTGCCCTGCTGAGACTCTTTTTAATACATACTTTGGTTCTAATAAAATTCCCCCTTAAGCTGTTTGGACAGATGACAGGGAAGAAATCATTTACAATTCTCCTAACAAAACCCCCATGAATAATAACCCATTTCCCCCCCAAACTAGAAAAGGAAACTATTTCACCCTGCTCTTTGAGGGAACTGAATAAATCGTAAATGAAATTCTGTCTGTACAGGAAACATGGGTACTTGGCATTACATCTAGAAAAGGAAAGACACGAGTGGTTTCTCCTAAATGAATGACATGTTTAAAAACCGTCATCACGGCCCTCTCTGTGATTACAGGTTTTGCATGCATTTTAACTATTGGATGCTAGAAGAAAATTTCCGTGTGAGCATGCCCTTTTTCTTCTTCTCCTCCCCCTCTTCCCTCTCCTCCCGCTTCTCCTGCTCCTCCTCCTCCTCTTCTTCCTTCTTTTCTTCTTCTTGTCCTTCTCCTTCTCTTTCTTCTTCCTCTTCTTTCTCTTCCTCCTCTTCCTCCTCTGCTGCTTCTCCTTCTTCTCCCTCTTCCTCCTCTCCTTCTCCTCCTCCTCCTCCTCCTTCTCCTTCTTCTTCTGCCACATGGGATTAGGACGTGGACATCTTTGGGGCCATTATTCTGTCTCTCACATGGGGATTAGGATGTGGACATCTTTGGGGCCAGCAGTGACGTGATCTCGGCTCACTGCAATCTCCACCTCCCAGGTTCAAGTGATTCTCCTGCCTCAGCCCCCCGAGTATCTGGGGTTATAGGCACACACCACCATGCCTGGCTAATTTTTGTATTTTTAGTAGAAATGAGGTTTCATCATGTTGGCCAGGCTGGTCTCAAACTCCTGACCTTAAGTGATCCACCCACCGTGGCCTCCCAGTGTGCTGGAATTACAGGCATGAGCCACTACACTTGGCCAGCTCCCACTTTTCAATGAAAACATGTGGCATTTAGTTTTCTGTTTCTGCACTGGTTTGCTAAGCACAATGCTTTCCAATTTCATCTGTGTTCCTGCAAAGGATATGCTCTCATCCTTTTTTATGGCTGCATAGTATTCCGCTCATATGTGGCACACTTTCTTTAAGGGAGCAAGTTGGGAGGAGGGAAAGCATCAGAAAAAAAATAACCTATTGGGAACAAAGCTTAGTACCTTGGTGACAAAATAATCTGTACAACAAACCCCTATGACATGAGTTCCCCTATATAACAAACCCACAGGGATACTTTATTTTAGTATCCATGGACCTAAAATAAAAGTGTTTTTGTTTGTTTGTTTGTTTTTGTTGTATTTATTTGTTTGTTTGAGACGGAGTCTACCCCTGTCGCTCAGGCTAAAGTACAGTGGTGCAAACTTCGTTCACTGCAGCCTGCATCTCCCAGAAAAAGAAAGCAAACATGGCACGTAGCATCAACTTTCTAGACAAAATTGGAGCTTCTGGTGGGTGGACCAGGGTGGAGCTTCTGGTGGGTGGACCAGGGTGGAGCTTCTGGTGGGTGGACCAGGGTGGAGCTTCTGGTGGGTGGACCATGCTGGAGCTTCTGACAGGTGGGCCGTGGTGGAGGTTCTGGTGGGTGGACCATGCTGGAACTTCTGGTGGGTGGACTATGGTAGAGCTTCTAGTGGGTAAACCGTGCTGGAGCCTCTGGTGGGTGGAGTATCCCACTGATAGTGGGGACTTCGCCCCACATCCTGGAAACCTGCAAGGATGCCACGCACCCCATACATTCTTTCCGGTGACTTAATATACGTCCACAGCACGCTGTGCGTTTCCCCAAAAATGACATCGGCCAATTACACTCTCACATCAAATGCCTTCCTGATGGGTGAAACTGGAAACGTGAACACACTTTCATTCTCAGATAATCTAATGGTTTACATCTGGGGCTCTCCAGGGAGCCAGCGACTGGTTCACGTCGCTCGCTTCCAAGAAATGTTTGCAGTAGGTGTCCTGTTTAATAACGATTTACACATTGAAAATAAATGCTTTCCTCTCAGGGGTCCACGTGTGTATCACCCAGAGTCTGGGAGGACAGCCTTTCTTTTCAACGGTAATCGCCGAGCCAGTCTCCATAAGTCATTGACAAAATCCTCTAATGGTTCCCCCACCTTTTTTTTTTTTTTAACACTTAAGCTTTTTTTTTTTTTTTTTTTTTTTTTTAGAACAATACATTTGTCCCTGGAAAAGCTGCATATATAATAATGTTGGTATTTCATTCACTTATTTTGAGACAAAATCCCGCTCTTGTCACCCAGGATGGAGCGCAGTGGTGCAATCTCGGCTCACCGCAACCTCCGACTCCTGGGTTCAAGCCACCCTCACACCTCAGCTGCCCAAGTTGTACAAGGATTTGGAATTTGGAATTTCCCAAGGATTACAGCTGTGCACCACCACGCCCGGCTATTTTTTTTTTTTTTTTTTAATTTTGTAAAGATGAGGTCTTGCCATGTTGCTGGTCTCAAGCTCCTGGGCTCAAGCTGTCCACCTGCTACAGCCTCTTAAAGTGCTGGGATTACAGGTGTGAGCCTCCTCACCCAGCCAGACACGCCAAACACTTTGCATTTGCTCAATAAGGCTTCGTGCTTATTTGAGCTTTTCAACCCTAGCCTCCCTCCCTTCCTCCCTCCTCCCTCTCTTCTGCTAGTCCCCCGGTTTGTGTGATGCCTGGGTTTATATCCACGTATACCCAACGCTGAGCTCCCACTTACAAGGTGAGAACACACAGAATTTGTTTTTCTGTAAATATTCCCCACCTGCATCCAGCTTGCTGCAAACGACGTGATTTCTTTCTTTCTCGTAGCAAAGCCATGTATTTCAAAGTATTTCCGTGACATAATTCACACAAATACGTCAATAACGAGATAGATACATAACCTACGGCATTTTCTTCCGTGTTCGCCACGGGAGGCATGAGCCCACCCAGTCTGGCTTTGATATTTCTCTTCCAGTTTGCTCAGCAGACAGGCCCAGCTTTTTCCAACGTGACGTGCGGCAAATTCACCTGGCTGGTCAGCTCGAGAGGTGGAGATTAACCCACATTACAACCAGGTGCAGGTTCCATGAAACTCTGTGAAAAAAAACAGGCCCGAAAAAACCACAGATTGGGCTGGGCGCGGTGGCTCACGCCTGTCATCCCAGCACTTTGGGAGGCCCAGGTGGGCAGATCACTTGAGGTCAGGAGTTCGAGACCAGCCTGGCCAACATGGGGACCCCTCGTCTCTACTAAAAATACAAAAACTGAGCCTTGCGTGGTGGCGGGTGCCTGTCGACCCAGCTACTTGGGAGGCTGAGGCAGGAGAATCACCTGAACCCGGGAAGTGGAGGTTGCAGTGAGCCAAAATCAGACCACCGCACTCTAGCCTGGGTGAAAGAGCCAGACTCCATCTCAAAAATAAATAAATAAATAGGCCGGGCGCGGTGGCTCACGCCTGTAATCCCAGCACTTTGGGAGGCCGAGGCGGGTGGATCACGAGGTCAAGAGATCGAGACCATCCTGGCTAAGACGATGGAACCCCGTCTCTACTAAAAAAAAAAAAAAAAATACAAAAAATTAGCCAGACGTGGTGGCAGGTGCCTGTCAACCCAGCTACTTGGGAGGCTGAGGCAGGAGATCCCTTGAACCCGGGAGGCGGAGGTTGCACTGAGCTGAGATCGCGCCACTGCCCTCCAGCCCGGGCGAGAGAGCAAGACTCCATCTCAAAAATGAATAAATAGCAATAAATAAATAAATAAACAGAGCAGAGATGCTCCAAGCCTGCCAAGACTACGGCCGTTCCTCCTCGGGGAACATGTGGGCAAAAGGCTGAACCCAGAGGGCCCCCAGCCATTGCAGGGTGTGTAATTTCCGAGCGTGCAATTATAAAGAACCGAAGTGCAAGAGGTCCCCAAAGCACCCCCGGATTCCCGCAGCGTCAGTAACCTCGCTGTAGCCTGTGTCCCAGCCCTCACCCCGCACCCCGCTTGGCGCTCCCACATGTGGATCAGTTTTCCAAGCTGATTGCTGGAAACTGATTAAGGGAAGTGATGGGGCCTCTCCTGTGACGGGCGGTCCCACAGCTGCTCTGATTGGAAAGAGAGAGAGAAAGAGAGAGAGAGATCCGGGAAGGTATTTTCTCTCTGCTCTAATCCCAGGGCATCTTTTGGAAGAAACGGGATCACACTGGTGGTTTTGCGGAAGGTCGGTGTCAGAGCTGAGGAGGAGGAAAATGGCACTTTGGCAACTCATGGTTGAGTTCTGCAAAAATCAGGGTGGTGGGAGCAGGAGCAGGGGAGGGAGGACAGAAGGAAGCATCAACAGCCCCCAGAAGGAAGGCCCTCCCCTGCCTTCCTCTCCATCTCCCCCAACATGACCCCATCCCTTGACGTTGCCTTTGCAGAGGGGCTTCCTGCCTTTGTCCACAGCTGTTTCTCTCTTTCTTGTGTTGAGACACAATCTTGTTCTGTCACCCAGACTGGAGTGCAACGGAGCAATCATAGCTCGCTGCAACCTCAAGTTCCTGGGCTCAAGCGATCCTCCCACCCCAGCCTCCCAAGTAGCCAAGACCACAGGAGCGTACCACCATGCCCTATTAATTTTCAAACATGTT
>NC_045456.1:22624268-22627451 GCF_002776525.5 Piliocolobus tephrosceles | reverse complement strand
TAGAGATGGGGTCTTGCTATGTTGCCCAGGCTGGTCTCAAACTCCTGGGCTGAAGCTTCTCCCACCTCAGCCTCCCAAGTAGCCGAGATCACAGGAGCGTGCCACCACGCCTTATTAATTTTTAAACATGTTTTGGAGAGAGGGGATCTCACTATGTTGCCCAGAGCACCATCATGCCCCATTAATTTAAAAAAAAATGTAGAGATGGGGTCTTGCTATGTTGCCGAGGCTGGTCTCAAACTCCTGGGCTCAAATGATCCTCCCACCTTTATTTTATGAAGAGAAATATGCAATATTTAGATAGTGCATTTGTGTTAAAATGCAGCTTGATCCTTGGACAGTGGGAGGTAGGCATTTTACAGAAGAGACATCAGAACTCTCTAGAAGGTGGGCAGTTGTTCAGTGGCTATTCAGAGAATAAGTTGCAAAACCGAAGGAATGGCAACTTCTGGGCCTTCTGGGCCTAAATTTAAGGGCTACCCAGGCACAGTGGCTCACGCCTGTCGTCCCAGCACTTTGGGAGGCCGAGGCAGGTGGATCACCTGAGGTCAGGAGTTCGAGACCAGCCTGACCAACATGGTGAAACCCCGTCTCTACTAAAAACACAAAACTTAGCCGGGCATGGTGGTGGGTGCCTGTAGTCCCAGCTACTCAGGAGGTTGAGGTATGAGAATTACCGGAATCTGAGAGGTGGAGGTTTCAGTGAGCTGAGATTGTGCCACTGCACTCCAGCCTGGGTGACAGAGCGAGACTCCATCTCCAGTAAATACATGCATACATACATACATACATACATAAAATTAAGAGCTGTTCAGCCATGCTGTCCCCCATTTTATCTACGAATCTATAGTCTATGTATCAATTATCTGTCTATCTATCTATTGATACATCTATCCATTCATCCATCTATCCATCATCCATCTATCCGCAAACCCTTAACTTTTTGCACTTCATAGAAAGTGCTGCGATTGACAAGGACACCACTACCCCTCGCCAGCCCACTAAGATGAAAGTGAGACACCGCCTGTCATGGTCATCGGAGCACCTTGCCACCCTCCTCAGTGGGCACCACTGAGGAGGGTGACGAGTGCTCGGAGTCCTTTTGGGTTCTGAGATTCCGAGCTGTCACAGAGATAACCGAGGGTGGATGGATTCCTGAGGAGTTTGGCAAGCCACTGCTCGTGGTTCATTCCTTATCATTCGTGAAGCAAAACAGACGTTCCCAATCATGTTTAACACAATTCGTTTACCCAAAGATTAAACCTGCAACGGAAAACGGTATGCAAACACTACCAAGCATCGTAGTTTTTACAGTTTTGCACACATCCTTCAAAGCTCATCTTTTTTTTTTTTTTTTTTTTTTTTTTTTTGAGATGGAGCTTCATTCTTGTCGCCCAGGCTGGAGCACAATGGAGTGATCTCGGCTCACCACAACCTCCGCCTCCCGGGTTCAAGCAGTTCTCCTGCCTCAGCCTCCCGAGTACCTGGGATGACAGGCACCTGCCACCACTCTTGGCTAATGTTTTGTATCTTTAGTAGAGACGGGGTTTCACCATGTTGGCCAGGCTGGTGTCGAACTCCTGACCTCAGGTGATCCACCTGCCTCGGCCTCCCAAAGTGCTGGGATGACAGACATGAGCCACCGCTCCTGGCCTCAAAGCTCATCTTCTAAGGCGTGCAGAAACTCAGTCAGCTCCACAGATCCGAGGTCTAAATGAGCAGTGCAACCTTGCTTAGGGAGATGTGGGCACGCAGGTAGGGAGAACAGGGTCTCTGCCCAGGCCACCAAGGAGGAGGCAAGATGCCAGATGGAGAAGGGGTTGCCCCAAGATCCAGGTTGACATGGAAGTGGGGAACAGCCAAGCAGAGAATCTCAGGATCTCCATGGAGGCTAAGAACCTTTCATTGGAGATTCAACTTTTGTAATAAGCAGAGCTGGGTTACATAGTTGTCTAATTAAGACCCTTGGAACTAATTATATAGCACAGAGAGGAGGTGCTGGTGAAGACGTGAGATTCTAAGCTGTGATGATACTTGCCCCATGAGAGGAGCAAGACCCACCGATGAATGCCTGCTAGTAGAGAGAGGCTAGGCAGATAGATAGACAGCTGGCTAGACAGATAGATAGATGACAGATCGATAATTGATACATAGATAATAGAATCAATAGATAAATACATAGAGAATACATTAGATAGATGAATGCATAGATAGATAGATAGATCAATAGATAGGTGGATAGAGAGATAGATAATTGATACACAGATTATAGATTCAATAGCTAAATACAGGATACATTAGATAGATGGATGAATAGATAGATGAATGAATGGATAGATAGAGCAATACATAGGTGGATAGATAGATAATTGATACACAGATTATAGATTCTGTATATAAATACATTAGATAGATGGATGAATGGATAGATATATCAATAAATAGGTTGATAATTGATACATAGATTATAGATTCATAGATAAATATATAGATAGAGAATACATTAGATAGATGGATGGATGAATGGATAGATAGATATATCAATAGATAGGTAGGTAGATAGATAATTGATATGTAGATTATAGATTCAATAGATAAATACATAGATAATACATTAGATGGATGAACGGATAGACACAGACATGCATAGATAGATCAATAGATAGATGGATAGATACATAGATCATTGATAGATGATTGACAGGTAGATGATAGATGATGAATATATAGATAGATGATAGATGTTAGACAGATAGATCAATAGATCGATAGATGATAGATAGGTAACAGACAGATAGAAACTCTCCAGTCTGCCTAGACTTAGCTAGTCAAGGTCCCATCTGTGGAGTTTCCAGGTAAATGTCATCTCTATTAGCCATTGAGTCCACATAAATCATGTTTCTACATCTGCCTGGATTTGTTTGCACTGCTAGAACAGAATCCCTGAGACTGTGTGGTTTATAAAGAGCAGAAAATTATTTACTCCTCGTTCTGGATGCTGAGAAGTCCAACATGGAAGCACCAGCAGATTCCATATCTGATGAGGGCTGTTCTCTGCCTCCAAGACGGCGCCTTCCTGCTGAATCTTCCAGAAGGAAGAAACCCCTTGTCCTTACATGAAGACCAAGGCACCAGCAGATTCCATATCTGATGAGGGCTGTTCTCTGCCTCCAAGAGGGCACC
>NC_045456.1:22618672-22624258 GCF_002776525.5 Piliocolobus tephrosceles | reverse complement strand
CCATATCTGATGAGGGCTGTTCTCTGCCTCCAAGAGGGCACCTTCCTACTGAATCTTCCAGAAGGAAGAAACGCCTTCTCCTTACATGAACCTAGGCACCAGAAGATTCCATATCTGATGTGGGCTGTTCTCTGCCTCTAAGAGGGCACCTTCCTGCTGAATCTTCCAGAAGGAAAAAACGCTTTGTCCTTATGTGAAGACCAAGGCACCAGAAGATTCCACATCTGATGAGGGCTGTTCTCTGCCTCCAAGATGGCGCCTTCCTGCTGAATCTTCCAGAAGGAAGAAACCCCTTGTCCTTACATGAAGACCAAGGCACCAGCAGATTCTATATCTGATGAGGGCTGTTCTCTGCCTCCAAGATGGCACCTTCCTGCTGAATCTTCCAGAAAGAAGAAACGCCTTCTCTTTACATGGTAAAGGTGGAAGACCAAGGGAACTGAATGCTACAGGAAGCCTCTTCCTTCCTTCCTTCCTTCCTTCCTTCCTTCCTTCCTTCCTTCCTTCCTTTCTTTCTTTCTTTCTTTCTTTCTTTCTTTCTTTCTTTCTTTCTTTCTTTCTTTCTTTTTCTTCCTTCCTTCCTTCTTTCCTTCCTTCCTTCCTTTCTTTTTCTCGAGATGGAGTCTTGCTCTGTCACCTAGGCTGAAGTGCACTGGCATGATCTTGGCTCACTGCAACCTCCACCTCCCGGGTTGAAACAATTCTTCTGCCTCAGCCTCCCAAGTAGCTGGGATGACAGGCACCCGCCACCACACCCAGCTCATTTTTGTATTTTTAACAGAGACAGGGTTTCACCATGTTGGCCAGGCTGGTCTCAAACTCCTGACCTCATGATCTGCCCACCTCGATCTCCCAAAGTGCTGAGATGACAGGCGTGAGCCACCGCGCCCGGCCAGGAAGCCTATTTGATAAGGGTCTTAAGCTCATTCATGAGAAAGGTGCCTCCATGGCCTGATCACCCCCTTTTATATTCATGTTATGTTTATTTTTTATTTTTTATTTTTGAGACAGGGTTGGGCTATATCACTCAGGCTGGAGTATCACTTCAGCTAACTACAACCTCTGCCTACTGGGCTCAAACGATCTTCCCACCTCAGCCTCCCAAGTAGCTAGGACTACAGGTACGCACCACCACGCCCAGCTCATTTTTGTACTTTTTATAGAGACGGGGGTTTGCCGTGTTGCTCAGGCTGGTCTTGAACTCATGAGCTCAGGTGATCTGCCTTCGTCCGCCTCCCAAAGTCCTGGGATTACAGGCCTGAGCCACTGTGCTGCCCCTCTTTTATTTTAATTTTAATTTAATTTTTATTTGTCGTTTATGTATTCATTTATTTATTTATTTATTTTTGAGACAGGGTCTTGCTCTGTCACCCAGGCTGGAGTGCAGTGGTGTGATCTCAGCTCAGTGCAACGTCCGCCTCCCGGGTTCAAGCGATTCTCCTGCCTCAGCCTCCCGAGTAGCTGGGATTACAGGCACCTGCCACCACACCCAGGTAATTTTTGTATTTTTAGTAGAGACAGGGTTTCACCGTGTCGGTCAGGCTGGTCTTGAACTCCTGACCTCAGGTGATCCACCCACCTCGGCCTCCCAAAGTGCTGGGATGACAGGCGTGAGCCACCGCACCCGGCCCCTTTGCTTTTCTTAGGTGACTCCATGGGGGAATCCATGAGCAGCATCTTAGCTTTTTCTCCCTGGCAGGTGCCTGCGGGAAACCAGCATCCCAGTTAACTTCAGTCAGGAGTGTGTTCAGTGCAGGCTGGGGGCCGCCCATGAGGGATGTGTGTGAGTCACAGTCCCACAGTGGGTTTTGCCTGGGGGTCCAGATCAACAAATCGGCATCTTTAGGACAAGTGCTTTTACAGTCCTTTTTAATGCACTTCTAAAAGAAACCATCTCAGTCGCTTTTACACATCTGCAGTTGAGAGGAGAGAAATGAGGGGCACGGGTCTCCCCGATGACCCGGGGAAGAGATCAAGGTGCTAAGTGTCCACTTTGCAACAGCAGCGCCCACCAGGTGCTGCGTGGCAGATTTTTCCTTTTTTTTTTTTTTTAATAAACCTCTTTTTTTCCTTGTTTTTTTAAATAAACGTTGCATGAGTTTTCCTTTTTTTTTAAATAAACCTCTTTTTTTCTTTGTTTTTTTAAAAATAAACCTTGCACGACTTTTCCTTGTTTTTTTTTTTAAATAAACCTCTTTTTTTCTTGTTTTTTTAAATAAACGTTGCACGACTTTTCCTTGTTTTTTTTTTTTAAATAAACCTCTTTTTTTCCCTTGTTTTTTTTTTAAATAAACCTTGCATGACTTTTCCTTGTTTTTTTTTAAATAAACCTTTTTTTCCTTGTTTCTTTTTTTTCTTTTAATAAACCTTGCACGACTTTTCCTTTTTTTTTTTTTTTTAATAAACCTCTGTTCAAAAATAAACTTACACATTTTTCTGGAGCAACCTAAACCTGTTCCCAATTTCTTGTCCAAACAATGAAAAATATACAAGTGCATTTTAGGAGTGACTCTATCTGACCTTTCCGGGAGGGGGGAAAAAAAAATAGCACCGCGTAGAGCCTGAAGCATGTACGCGGCGTTTGATGTTAAGGCGGAGGCCACCTGGGTCGGCCTTGTCATCAAATGACGTTTTCACACCAGTCGGCAAAGCAGTAGATCTGGAAAATCTGACCTCCGGGGTTTTAGACCTCGGCTTAGAAAAATAGACATTCCGAGAGGTCTGAAGTGTTTAAGTGACTATCGCTGACTGGATAGTGTTGACTGTGGGGGTAAATTGGATCCCGAATTGAAATGGGAGAGGAGATGACGCTTACAAAAACCATTATCTGTGTCTGTGTGTGTGGAGAGAGAGATCAAAAGGTATATAGACAGACTGGGCATAGTGCTTCATACTGGTAATCCCAGCACTTTGGGAGGCCGAGGCGGGCAGATCACCTGAGGTCAGGAGTTCGAGACCAGCCTGGCCAACATGATGAAAACCGGTCTCTACTAAAAATACAAAAATTGGCTGGGCGTGGTGGTCTGTAAAAACTTGGCTGGGCCTGTAGTCCCAGCTACTCGGGAGGCTGAGGCAAGAGAATCGCTTGAACCCTGGATGTGGAGGTTGCAGTGAGCTGAGATCGTGCCACTGCACTCCAGCTTGGGCGACAGAATAAGACTCTGTCTCAAAAAAAGAAAAAAAGGATATATAGATAGACGATAGACACATTATATTACAGATGGAAAGAAACTAGATAGTTTAAACACGTGATAGAAATAGATAACTGTTAGAACAAGATAGATGGTAGATATATAATTAATAGAAAAGAGATAAATTAGAACCATTAAAGAAATGACATAGGTAAATAAATGATAGATAACAAATATATTAATACATAGGAATAGATAAGTTCAATTACATAAACGATAGAAATAAATAAATATATGACAGATATATAGAGAGATAACTGCATAGATGCACAGGTGGTAGACAGCTAGCTAGCTAGATAGATAAATAGATACAGAGATAGATGATAGGCAGATAGATAATTGGTACATAGATTATAGATTCGATAGATAAATACATATATAGATAGATGGATAGATGGATGGATAATAGATGATGGATATATAGTAGATGATAGTAGAGAGATGATAGGTAGATAGACAACTAGCTAGCTAGACAGATAGATGATAGGCAGATAATTGATACACAGATTACAGATTCAATAGAGAAATAGATAATACATTAGATGGATAGATGAATAGATAGATAATGTCTTATATGGATAGATGAATAGATAGGTAGATAGACTGATAGCTACAGGGATAGATGATAGATAGATAATTGATACATAGATTATAGATTCGATAGATAAATACGTATATAGATAGATGGATGGATAATAGATTATGGATATAATAGATTATGGATAATAGATTATAGATAGATAGTAGAGAGATGATAGGTAGATGATAGGTAGATAATTGATACACAGATTATCAATTCAATAGATAGATAATACATTAGATGGATAGACAGATGAATAGATAGATAGGTCAGTAGGTAGGTAGGTGGATAAGTAGCTACAGGGATAGATGATAGATAGATAATTGAAACATAGATGATAGATTCAATAGATAAATACATATATAGATAGATGGATAGATGGATGGATGATAGATAGGCGAGGGATATATAGTAGATGATAGATGATTGATAGATAGATGATAGATGTTAGATAGATTATAGATAAATAGATCCATAGGTCGATAGATGATAGATGGGTAATAGATAGATAGAAACTGTCCAGTCTGCCTAAGATATTTTCTGCTATTTTATAAGACATCACCCTCATGTGTCTTTTGTATCTGCTGCTGCTGTTATTCTGAAAATAGTCTTAAGTTTTGGAGTTTCAGGTACAAGAGGACCCTGCAGATATCGGCCACCTGCTTTTCCCTCCCTTCCTGGGGAGGTTCGGTTCTGCCTCACACACACCCATTCACTTGTACCTCCCTGTGTGGGTCTCAGAGCCGCCCCCTCCTTGTCTGCAAAGAGGGAGGCATGGTACCTGCTCCGGGGGACCCCCTCCATCCTTGGGGCACTCAGGGTGCAAGTCAGCCTGGTCCTTCTCCTTCTCCGACAGTTGTCACTGTCACAAGAGAGCAGGGGCCAGTCAGGGGACTCTCACACTCATGAGGCCAGCATGCCAGAGGCAAAACCTCAAGATGCACAGGCCCGGGTTCTGTCTTCTCAGAAATGAGGAGAGTCTCTGGTAGAGCTGACTCTGGGGGCTCACGGGGTTGCGGGGTGGGTGTCTGGGGCAGAGCCGTGATCCGGCTCTCAGGTGTCTGTTTACCGTTCAGGTTGTCTGTGCCCGAAACCACAGAACGACCTTTCGGGGTGAAACCTCAGGGTCTGTTCACTCACCGGCATCAGCAAACCGCACCTGCAAAGAGCTGACCAACTATTCCCTAAGCACGGAAATCCTCATGCTTCTCTGGGGGTAATTCCGGGCCCTGCAGGTGGTTAGGGAGAGTCAGAAGATATGTCTTGGGGTGGGGGGGGGCCCACCACGGCATTCCCGGGGCTGCCGACAGGACCTGGAATCAACCAGGAGAGAGAAGCACATTTCCCTACAGGGGTTTCCTCTCCGTGAGGCCGTGGAGTCCGGTCCCGGTGGAAAATAAACTTCTTAATACGATTGAGATCAACAGATGGGCTTTTCTCCGTGATAAATTTAAGCAAATTGAACGTAATTACCTCAATTGAATTCAGACCAAGCCCTGCCCTGACCTTCCGCTGAAGCGTTCTGCCCGCTTGGGGAGGAGGCCGGGGCGCATGACATGATTTGGACAATTTGCACATATTTATACAATTTGTCATGATTCCGTCTGTACAGGCTGAGGCTGCGAGGTTTGCCTCCAGCCCCCCTGTGAAATCAGGCATATGAGAATCACGTGCTGGCCATGCCTCGTGTGTGTGCTAGTGGGGAGACTGGGGTGGACGTGTGTGTGTGTGTGTGTGTGTGCCGGGCAGAAGATGCAAATCTGTTGATACAAACCAACAAGCCATGTTCCGTGGACACAAACCAACAAGCCATGT
>NC_045456.1:22616797-22618662 GCF_002776525.5 Piliocolobus tephrosceles | reverse complement strand
CAAACCAACAAGCCATGTTCCGTGGACACAAACCAACAAGCCATGTTTCGTCAACACAAACCAACAAGCCATGTTCCGTGGACGCAAGCCAACAACCAACAAGCCATGTTCCGTGGGCGCAAACCAACAAGCCACGTTCCGTGGACGCAAACCAACACGCCACGTTCCGTGGACTCGAGCCAGCAAGCCACGTTCCGTGGACGCAAACCAACAAGCCATGTTCCGTCGACGCAAACCAACAAGCCATGTTCCGTGGACACAAACCAACAAGCAGTGTTATGACATAAGGGAGGGAAATAAAGCCAGCAGGTGCTATAATACATATGCCAAAAGAAAAAAAAAAAAAGAAAAGAAAAAATCTGTTCTATGCTTATGCCACTGTAAGACGACGGACAGCTGTGTACAGGTGTGACTTCACCAACTGCCAAGGAAGGGTTACTTGCAGGTACAGCCATGGGATGTCAGAGGTCTCTCTATTTTGACCTCAGGCACTGAGTTCTTGCCTGCAAATGGCATGGTAACGTGGGGGAATATTCGAAGGAAACCAGACAGCTGTCCGGATGGTCTGTTTTGTTGCAGGGAAGCAAACCAGCATGACGCAGGCACACTGAGTTCGCTGACATGTATCAGAGAAAAGAGCCCATTCATGGATCTCCACCGTATTACGAAGTTTAATTTCTCCTGGCGTGGGCGTCCACAGCAGCCTGGTGGAGGCGAATCCTCCCAGCCTGCGTGTCACAGATTGCGCTACGGGTTTTAGGGTCCTCGAGCCGCCCTGGGATGCTGGAGGTCCACAGGCCAATCTCAGGGAGAGAAAATTCCCAAATGAGCAGGAGGCTTCTGGCGTTCAGGAAACAGATTTGGAGCTCCGGGCAGGGGCGGCGTCACGACCGTAAGGAAATGGAGACAAACGGTTGTTGGGCATGTGGTACTTTCATTTCTCCCACGCTTATTCAGATAAACAGTGTCGGCATTTTTGGTGGAAGTATGTCCTATGCAATATTGCTGTTTGACTTGAATTCAAGTGTCCCTGGGCTGCCATTTATGTAGAATTCAAATGTATCTGGGCACGCATCTGTTCTACTGTTTATCTCGACTTCAAGTGTACCTGGGCACGCATGCATACTGCTGTTCACCTCGAATGCAAGTGGACCTGGGCACACATCTGTTCTGGTGTTTATCTCAAATTCAAGTGTATCTAGGCTGCTGTTTATGTAGAATTCAAGTGTACCTGAGCTGCTGTTTATGTAAAATTCAAGCATACCTGGGCACACATCTGTTCTCCTGTTTAGCCTTGAATTCGAGTGTACCTGGGCTGCTGTTTATCTTGAATTCAAGTGTACCTGGGCTGCTGTTTACTTTCAATTCGAGTGTCCCTGGGCTGCTGTTTATGTAGAGTTCAAGTGTGTCTGAACACACATGTGTTCTGCTGTTTATCTCGAATTCAAGTGTACCTGACCTGCTGTTTATCTTGAATTCAAGCGTACCTGGGCACACATCTGTTCTCCTGTTCAACCTCGAATTCGAGTGTACCTGGGCTGCTGTTTATGTAGAATTCAAGTGTATCTGAACACACATGTGTTCTGCTGTTTATGTAGAATTCAAGTGTATCTGGGCACGCATCTGTTCTACTGTTTATCTCGAGTTCAAGTGTACCTGGGCACACATGCATACTGCCGTTCACCTCGAATGCAAGAGTACCTGGGCACACATCTGTTCTGGTGTTTATCTCGAATTCAAGTGTACCTGAGCTGCTATTTAGGTAGAATTCAAGCGTACCTGGGCACACGTCTGTTCTCCTGTTTAACCTTGAATTCGAGTGTACCTGGGCTGCTGTTTATCCTGAATTCAAGTGTACCTGGGCT
>NC_045456.1:22614203-22616787 GCF_002776525.5 Piliocolobus tephrosceles | reverse complement strand
GAATTCAAGTGTACCTGGGCTGCTGTTTATGTAGAATTCAAGTGTACCTGGGCACGCATGCATACTGCTGATCACCTCAAATTGCAGTGTACCTGAACACACATCTGTTCTACTGTTTAACCTTGAATTCAAGTGTACCTGGGCTGCTGTTTACCTTGAATTTAAGTGTACCTGGGCTGCTGTTTACCTTGAATTCAAGTGTACCTGGGCACGTAGTTCTGTTTACCTTGAATTCCGGTGTACCTGAACACGCATCTGTTCTGCTGTTTATGTAGAATTCAAGTGTACCTGGGCTGCTGTTTACCTTGAGTGTAAGTGCACCTGGGCTGCTGTTTATGTAGAATTCAAGTGTATCTGACCATGTCTCTGTTCTGCTGTTTATCTCTCCAACTCAGCTGTACCTGAGCGTGCATCTGTTCTGCTGTTTACCTCGAATTCAAGTCTACTTGGGTACGCATGCTGTACTTTTATTAGTTAACTGGAGCGATTTGTAAAAAAAAGAAAAGAAAAGAAACTCTCATCATGTCCCCGAAGTTGGAAACTTTGGCGAATCATTTCCCCCACATTTCAACGCTGTTCCAATTAAGAAATTCCACACAATGTATATACTCCTGGCACAGTTTGCCCGGTACCCGAGGGAGGGAAAAGCAGGTGGCCGATATCTGCAGGGTCCTCTTGTATCTCTTGTACCTGGGGAGGTAAGCTCAGACAGTGGAGGTTGGGGTGCAGACGGATTTCGGCCACCCAGACCAAATCGGATCTCCTGGAACCAAGAGATGCCACAGAGACGGGACAAATTGGCCCGACGGGGGCCGGTTTGCTGCGGGATCCCAGACGCCGCTCCCGGCTCCCCCATCTCACTGGACACCTCAGCATACATTTGTGAACTCACTACAAAAGATTGCAGCAAATCAGATGAGCCGTGACGGAATGAAAGTCTGGGAGTCAGAGGCTGGCCGTGGCCTGGAGCCAGGTGTGAGGCAGCCGGTCAGGCCCCGAGGATCCCTGTTCCAATTAGAGCCCAGGATGACCTCATGCCCAGGCTATGGCCCGAATATTAAAAATTCCTGCAGCAGATGAATGGAAGGAGTCTCTGGCGCGAGGGAACCGGGAGGGGTGCAAACACGTTTCGTTTTATTTCAACACTCGGCCCCGGCCCGCACGGCGGTAGGAGAGGAAATTACCAGTTCCCTGCTTCATGTTCCGCTGATTGGCAGACAGATTTACAACACATGGAAGAAACAATTAGGACGCAGGCTCCACCGACTACAAAGCGAGGAAATAAATTCCCATAATGAGACGGGGAAAAGCACGAGGTACGAATGATCTATGGACTCGTGTCTGGGATATAAAACGTCAGAACGTGCCAGGGTCCTGTGGAGTGGCTCTCACTGACAGATGGTGCACAGATTCCAAAATCTCCTTGGGTTTTTTGGGTTTTTTTTTTTTTTTTTTGGTTTGGTTTGGTTTTCAGAAAAAAGTTTCACTCTTGAGGCCCAGGATGGAGCGTGGTGGTGCGATCTCGGCTCACGGCAACCTCCACCTCCTGGGTTCAAGCAATTCTCCTGCCTCAGCCTCCCGAGTAGCTGAGATGACAGGTGTGCACCACCACACCCAGCTAATTTTTGCGTTTTCAGTAGAGACGAGATTTCGCCATGTTGGCCAGGCTGGTCTCGAACTCCTGACCTCGTGATCCGCCCGCTGCAGCCTCCCAAAGTGCTGGGATGACAGGCGTGAGCCACCACGCCCGGCCAATCTGTTTAATCTTTCTATCCTCTCTCATTAATTAATTAATTTATTTTGAGACGGAGTTTTGCTCTTGTTGCCCAGGCTGGAGTGCAGTGGTGCGATCTCGACTCACTGCAACCTCCACCTCCCGGGTTCAAGAGATTCTCCTGCCTCAGCCTATCCAGTAGCTGGGACTATAGGCGTGCACCATCACACCCGGCTAATTTTTGTATTTTTACTAGAGTCGGGGTTTTGCCATGTTGGCCAGGCTGGTCTCAAACTCCTGGCCTCAGGTGATCCACCCGCCACAGCCTCCCAAAGTGCCAGGATGACAGGCGTGAGCCACCACACCGAGCCAATCTGTTTAATTTTTCTATCCTCTCTCTCATTAATTAATTTATTTATTTTGAGACGGAGTTTTGCTCTTGTTGACCAGGCTGGAGTGCAGTGGTGTGATCTCGGCTCACTGCAACCTCCGTCTCCCGGGTTCAAGCGATTCTCCTGCCTCGGCCTCCCGAGTAGATGGGACTATAGGCGTGCACCATCACATCTGGTTAATTTTTGTATTTTTACTAGAGACTGGGTTTTGGAGTTTCCAAAACCTGAGTTTCGGGGTCCCTGACCTGTTGACTAGGCTGGTATCGAACTCCTGACCTCAGGTGGTCCACCCACCTCAGCCTCCCAAAGTGCTGGGATTATAGGCGTAAGTCACCATGCCCAGCCAATCTGTTTAATCTTTCTATCATCTCTCTCTTCCTTTCTCTTTCTTCCTTCTCTTTCTCTCTTTCTCTCTTTCCTTCTCTCTTTCCTTCTTTCTTTCTTTCTTTCTTTCTTTCTTTCTTTCTTTCTTTCTTTC
>NC_045456.1:22606733-22614103 GCF_002776525.5 Piliocolobus tephrosceles | reverse complement strand
TTCTTTCAAGAAGGAGTTTTGTTCCTATTGCCCAGGCTGGAGCGCAGTGGCACGATCTCGGCTCACTGCAACCTCCTCCTGCCAGGTTCAAGAGATTCTCCTGCCTCAGCCTACGCAGTAGCTGGGGTGACAGGCATCTGCCACCTCGCTCAGTTAATTTTTGCATTTTCAGTAGAGATGGGATTTCACCATGTTGATTAGGCTGGTGTTGAACTCCTGACCTCGTGATCTGCCCGCCTCGGCTTCCCAACGTGCTGGGATTACAGGCGTGAGCCACTGTGCCTGGGCAATCTGTTTAATATTTCTGTCACCTCTCTCTCTTATTTATTTATTTAGAGGCAGAGTTTTGCTCTTGTCGCCCAGGCTGGAGTGCAGTGGCACGATCTCGGCTGACTGCAACCTCCCCCTCCTGGGTTCAAGTGATTCATCTCGCTGATGAGATCCCCGTCCATCCTGGCTGCTCAGAGGAACTGTGGTTAGAATGAAGCTTGATCCCAGGCCTGGAGTGCTGTCTGCACAGCATGTAGGACAGAAACAGAAGGGCAGGGGAGGTGGAGTGGGTGCTACTGAACAAACACGCCTTAGGTAAACATTTAGGCATGGGGTCAAATGGGGTGTGGAAACAGCAGTTCTGTCTCCCAATTCATGAGAATGTATTTGAGAAAAAAAAAAAAAAAAGATGCAGACTCCCAGAGGAGTACCATTTAGGAGATGCTTTTTTTATTTTTGAGATGGAGTCTCACTCTGTTGCCCAGGCTGGAGTGCAGTAGGAGATGCTATTTCTTAAACATTTTAAAACACCTTCATAAACTACTTGTTTTTTCTGGTAAAATACACATACCACAAATTTGCCATTGCAATTTTTTTTTTTTTTTTTTTTGAGGTGGAGTTTCGCTCTTGTCGCCCAGGCTGGAGTGCAATGGTGCAATCTCAGCTCACTGCAACCTCTGCCTCCCGGGTTCAAGCGATTCTCCAGCCTCAGCCTCCCAAGTAGCTGGGATTACAGGCACCTACCACTATGCCTGGCTAATTTTATATTTTTAGTAGAGACGGGGTTTCTCCATGTTGGTCAGGCTGGTCTGGAACACCTGACCTCAGCTGATCTGTCCACCTCGGCTTCCCAAAGTGAGGGGATTGCAGTCATGAGCCACCGCACCCAGCCGTGCAATCATTTCTTGTTTTTTAAATTATACTTTAAGTTCTGGGATACAGGTGTAGAACGTGCAGGTTTGTTACATAGGTATACACGTGCCATGATGGTTTGCTGCACCCATCAACCCATCATCTAGGTTTTAAACCCCACACGCATTAGGTATTTGTCCTAATGCTCTCCCTCTCCCTGCCCCTACACCCCCAACAGGCCCTGGTGTTTGATGTTCCCCTCCCTGTGTCCATGTGTTCTCATTGTTCAAATCCCACTGATGAGTGAGAACATGTGGTGTTTGGTTTTCTGTGTCTGTGTGAGTTTGCTGAGAATGACGGTTTCCAGCTTCATCCATGTCCCTGCAAAAGACATGAACTCATCCTTTTTCATGGCTGCATAGTATTCCATGGTGTCTCTGTGCCACGTTTTCTTTATCCAGTCTGTCATTGATGGGCATTTGGGTTGGTTTCAAGTCTTTGCTATTGTGAACAGTGCCGCAATAAACATATGTGTGCATGAGTCTTTATAGCAGCATGATTTATAATCCTTTGTGTATATACCCAGTACTGGGATGGCTGGGTCTTATGGTATTTCTAGTTCTAGATCCTTGAGGAATCGCCACACTGTCTTCCACCATGGTTGAAATAATTTACACTCCCACCAACTGTGTAAAAGCGTTCCTATTTCTCCACCACAATCGGAGTCTCTCTGTGCCACCCAGGCTGGAGTGCAGTGGTGCAATCACGGCTCACTGAAGCCTCGACTCCTGGGCTCAAGCAGTCCTCCCATTTCAGCCTCCCAAGAAGCTGAGACTGCAGGTGAGTCCCACTACGCCAAGCTAATTTTTGTAACTTTTGGACAGATCGGGTCTTGTCCACGCTGGTCTTGAACTGCCGGTCTCAAGCGATGTCTATTGTTTTAATTCTTATTTTACTGATTGTTAAGTCAAAGATCTCTAGCACTACATCCTAGAAAGGATCCTTTCTTTTATTTTTATTTTTGTTTATTTTTTTTGAGATGGAGTCTTGCTCTGTCCCCCAGGCTGGAGTATAGGGGTGTGATCTCGGCTCACGGCAACCTCTGCCTTCTGGGTTCAAGCGATTCTCCTGCCTCAGCCTCCTGAGTAGCTGGGATTACAGGTGCACACCACCACACCCGGCTAATTGTTGTATTTTTAGTAGAGATGGGGTTTCACCATGTTGGTCAGGATGGTCTCAATCTCTTGACCTCGTGATCCACTTACCTTGGCCTCCCACAGTGCTGGGATTGCAGGTGTGAGCCACCGCGCCCAGCCAAAAGGATCCTTTCAAAAATAGTAGAGAATATATGAAGTGTCCAGTTTCTCTACATCCTCCTCCTCCTCACCAACCCTTGAAATTTTCCATTTTTTTTTTTTTAAGAATAATAACTGCTTCTGGTAAATGCCAAACCGTACATTTGCTACATAACACCTGTTTGTTGAGTAACCAAGTGCATCTGAATTTCACACGCGGCTTTAAACTTTTACTATGCAAATTTGCAAATCCAGAATCAGGGAGAAGAGTATCTGGAAACACTCCCATCCATCGTTTTCCAGGCACCTGTTTCTTTGTGGCTGTGATACTTTAAGGCAAATTCCAGACGTTACATCATTTAGCCTATAATGACTTTAGGATGTAAATCTAACGGATAATTATTTCATAACCACAACACTGTGAAGCCTTCATAAGAACACTCATTCCTTAAGGGACTTTGCTCAGATTTGCTTTATTTATTTATTTATTTATTTATTTATTTATTTATTTATTTATTGAGACAGAGTCTCACTCTTGTCGCCCAGGCTGGAGTGCAGTGGAGCGATCTCAACTCACCACAACCTCCGCCTCCCGGGTTCAAGTGATTCTCCTGCCTCAGCCTCCTGAGTACCTGGGATCACAGGTGTGTACCACCACGCCCAGCTAATTTTGGTATTTTTAGTAGACGCGGGATTTCACCGTGCTGGCCAGGATGGTCTTGAGCTCCTGACTTCAGGTGATCCACCCACCTCAGTCTCCCAAGTGCTGGGATGACAGGCGTGAGCCACCGCACCCGGCTCCAGGTTTGCTTTAGAATGTCAGAGATGAATTTCTACAGTTGGTTTGTTTGAGCCAGAACTGAAACAAGGTCACCTTGTTATATTTATTGATTTTTCTCAAGTATCTCTTTAAAATGACACCTGAGACAAATAAATATATATTATTTTATAATATATATTTATGTATTTTTATAATATATTTATGTATTTTTATAATATATATTTATGTATTTTTATAATATATTTATGTATTTTTATAATATGTATTTATGTATTATTTTATTATATATTTATATATTATTTTATAATATATATTTATGTGTTATTTTATAATATATAATTATATATTAATTATAATATATTGTTTTTATATAATATATAAATATACAATATATTATGTTATATAAATATGCATGAATTATATTTTAATATGTAATTTAAATAATATTAAACAATATTTAGTATAACATATTATATATCAATATATAATGTAATACTGTGTAATAATTAATATTAATTATTGATATCAATTAATTATTACTGATATAATGATTGCTAATATAAATATATAATAATATAAATATATGATATATTAATCATAATATAATTTTATAATAAGCATACTATAGATTATATTATATATTATTTTATATATTTTTCTATCTAAAAAATGCACAGAGGTGAGCTTCACATAACATAAAATTAGCGGTTTTTGGAAAGAACAATTCTATGGCCTTTCATATTTTTGTAGTGTAGTTCAACGATCACCTGTATATAGTTTTGTTTTGTTTTTTTTTTTGAGATGGAGTCTTGCTCTGATCTCCAGCCTGCGCCCAATCTCAGCTCATTACAACCTCTGCCTCCCGGGTTCAAGCGATTCTCCTGCCTCAGCCTCCCCAGTAGCTGGGATTACAGGCACCCATCACCACACCCCGCTAATTTTCGTATTTTTAGTAGAGACGCGGTTTCACCATGTTGGCCCGGGCTGGTCTCGAACTCCTGACCTCAGGTGATGCACCTGCCTCGGCCTCCCAAAGTGCAGGGACGACAGGCTTGAGCCACCGCACCCGGCCACCTTATCCATTCTTTAACAACATTTCTTAATATAATTTGCTTAAGTCAAGCCACATTTCACAAGTCCATGCAGCCCCTGCGTCTCCAGGCCTGAAGGAGTTAACGCTAATTCCTTTTATGTTGGAGATTACCATTTTATGACCCACGCTTTGCAGAAGACCCATTATCATAAAACAGAAAAACTCCATCACATTCTCCCCACGTGAAGAGCACAGGCTTTTAGACCGAGCGATTCTGAAGCTGATGGAGGAGCAATTACCCTGTGACCGTCCTCTGCGTGGAGGATTAAAAATAATCATGAAAGTAACGAGGCGTGAGTGCGATTTAAGGAACTCTCACCGTACTTAATTTGTTTTTGGACTGAATTATTTAAATCTTCTTCCCGGCCCCCATGCCTCCCGTTTTTGTTTGGAAAAGGGGCGTGCATTAATGGGTTTTAGAAGTGTTTGTGGTGAAGCTGGTCATTAATAATACGATTTTTTTTTTTTTTCTTGTGAGAGTCTCCTCTGTCGCCCAGGCTGGAGTGCGGTGGTGTGATCTTGGCTCATGGCAACCTCCACCTCCCGGGTTCAAGCGATTCTCCTGCCTCAGCCTCCCAAGTAGCTGGGATTACAGGAACCCACCAGCACACCTGGCTAATTTTTGTATTTTTAATAGAGATGGGGTTTCACCATGTTGGCCAGGCTGGTCTTGAACTCCAGACCTCAGGTGATCCACCCACCTCGGCATCCCAAAATGCTGGAATTACAAGCATGAACCACTGAACCTGGACTCTGTGTAATTTCTTATATCAAATGAAATCTAAAGGCCTGTGTGATGGGAGGGTGGTGGCTGTTGAAAGCATCCCAGATTCTGCATTTCTTGTTGGTCTGCACCGTTTATCCAGCCCAGTTGTTACTTTTCTCCCTCCCTTCCTTCCTTCCTTCCTTCCTTCCTTCCTTCCTTCCTTCCTTCCTTCCTTCCTTCCTTCCTTTCTTTCTTTTGACAGAGTTTTACTCCTGTCGCCCAGGCTACAGTGCAGGGACACGATCTTGGCTCACTGCAACCTCTGCCTCCCGGGTTCAAGCCTTCCTCCTGCCTCAGCCTCCTGAGTAGCTGGGATTACAGGCGCCCGCCACCACACCCAGCTAATTTTTGTATTTTTTAATAGAGACTGGTTTCACCATGTTGACCAGGCTGGTGTTGAACTCCTGACCTGAGATAATCTACCAGCCTCGGCCTCCCAAAGTGTTGGGATGACAGGTGTGAGCCACCGTGCCCGGCCAATAGTTAATTTTTAATTCACCCCCAGATTCATGATATGTATGGCTCCGTACAAAGGCATATGCACTTGGCTGGTAAGAAGGAGGCTGGCGTGATTTCACGTCACCTTCTGCGTGCCCGTCTCTCTCTGCAGGGAGAATTTTCCACTGTTCACCAAGCAGATCTATTTTCAGAAATATGTTAAACCGTGCCTGGGAAACATTGACGAGCCATGACCACGTTAGCAGTTCATCCATGAATTTAAGATCAGCTCTTATACGGCCGAAAGATACCGCATCATCAATAAATGACTGTTGGTGTGGATTAAGTCGCGAGACCCAGCCGAGGCATTTAATCCATCTTTGAAGCCGTTTCCCGGGAACGTGCCGCAGAGCCAGGGTGCTTATTGCACTTATGTGACAAGCCCTAAAACAGAAAACAGAAAATAGACTGGATGGTAAGTCATAATGTTGTGATCCAAATGGATCTAGTTTATACACGAGACAAATCCACAGAAAATCGTTTCCAGACGGCCCCACGGTTGTGTCCGAGTTCAGTGGGTGCTGGGGGAGCTGCTGGATTAAAAGGAAGACTTTTCTCAAAGAGTCAGGGAGAAGGTGATTTTTATTTCACCGAAATCAGCCCCGTAGCTAAGGCTGCAGGCCAATCAGGGACCACTACAGGGGAGAACCCTCTTGGTGCACATGAACCCCAATTCCATCGTCCGGGGAGTGATGTCACCACTGCCCGTGACCCCACCAGTTTCCAAACAACAGCGTAAGGACGTTGGCAGTGCAGAAGAAAAAGACGACGCTGGCCGGGTGCGCTGGCTCAGGCCTGTAAGTACGCTTTGGGAATTCGAGGCTGGAGAGGACTGCTTGAAGCCAGGAGTTCGAGACCAGCCTGCACAGTAGAGGGAGACCCCTGTCTCCCCCACAAAAAAAACACACACACCAAAACAACAATTATCCAGGCCTGGTGGTGCCTGCCTAGAGTCCCAGCTACTGCAGAGGTTGAGGTAGAAACATCACGTGAGCCCAGGAGGTCGAGGCTGCCGTGAGCCGTGATCCCACCACTGCAGTCCAGCCTGGACAACAGACGGAGACCCCATAGCAGGTGGCAGCAAGGACCTTCTCTGTCTCTGTCTCTCTGTCTTTCTCTTTCTCTGTAGCCCCTCTCTCGTCTCCTCTCTTCACCACCCCCCTCCCTTTCTTTCTCTGTCTCTGTTTCTCTGTCTGCAGAAGCATCTGCACCCTGGAAGGGGGAAGGGAACCCTCTCGCCAAAACCCAGCCATGCCAGCGGCTCCCTGATTCTGGGCTTGTGGCTTCTAGAACTGTGAGAAAATCCAGGTCTCTCTTGGGGGCCCCTCATCCTGAGTTGTTTTGCAAAAACCAACCCGAGCGGATGAACGTTGCTTTGTAGACTCAGGTAGACAAGGATCCACGGAACGTTCTCGCCTAGCTGGGGACACACCTGCCAAGCGCCTCCTGTGGTGGACCCATCGCCACCGCCCTGGAAGGTCCCAAGCCTGTCCCGAAAAGCTCATTTCTCTGAAAGCGTCTTCCCTGCGTGGAGAGGAAGCTGCTAACACACTTCACCGTGGCGCCTGGTGTAATAAACGGGGTCCAAACAGCCGGGCGTTCAGCAGAAGCGTTAATAAGGAACATATTGAGCCCGTGTTTCTACTTAATTAGGCCTTTTTCGTACCGATAGGACTAGTTTTTACGACGGGCGAGTCCAAGTGCCCCCAAACATAATAAAGTGACTTTGTGTGTGCAGCGGCAAGGTTTTTTTTTAATCAGTATGAACCATCTGAGTACAATCTGCCACTGCTCCAGAATGCCTGCTTAACCAAA
>NC_045456.1:22604108-22606333 GCF_002776525.5 Piliocolobus tephrosceles | reverse complement strand
GACTGGAGTGCAGTGGCTGGATCTCAGCTCACTGCAAGCTCCGCCTCCCGGGTTTACGCCATTCTCCTGCCTCAGCCTCCCGAGTAGCTGAGACTACAGGCGCCCGCCACCTCGCCCAGCTAGTTTTTTTGTATTTTTAGTAGAGACGGGGTTTCACCGTGTTAGCCAGGATGGTCTCGATCTCCTGACCTCGTGATCCGCCCGTCTCGGCCTCCCAAAGTGCTGGGATTACAGGCTTGAGCCACCGCGCCCGGCCTATTCTATTCTATTTTACTTTATTTTATTTTTGAGATGGAGTCTCACTCTGTCACCCAGGCTGGTGCGATCGGGGCTTACTGCAACCTCTGCTTCCCGGGTTCAAGAGATTCTCCCACCTCAGCCTCCCCGGTAGCTGTGATTACAGGCACCTGCCATCACATCCGGGTAATTTTTGTGTTTTTAATAGAGACAGGGTTTCACCATGTTGGCCAGGTGGGTCTCGAACCACTGACCTCATGTGATCCACCCATCTCAGCCTCCCAAAGTGCTGGGATGACAGACACCCACCACCACGCCCAGCTAATTTTTTATTTTTAACACAGACGGGGATTTCACCACGTTGGCCAGGCTGGTCTTGAACCCCTGATCTCAGGTGATCCACCCACCTCAGCCTCCCAAAGTGCTGGGATGACAGACGTGAGCCACCGCGCCCG
The DNA here is from genome assembly GCF_002776525.5 of Piliocolobus tephrosceles. Taxonomy (NCBI): domain Eukaryota; kingdom Metazoa; phylum Chordata; class Mammalia; order Primates; family Cercopithecidae; genus Piliocolobus; species Piliocolobus tephrosceles. The sequence goes on along the minus strand of NC_045456.1, from coordinate 22,605,641 downwards.
CCCCAAACTTGTTTCTTTATTCCATCTCAGTGTTCAGAAAACGTCCTTTAAGTCTTGGGGTGATTTAAAAGCAACCCAGAGCCCTTCCTATTGAGCCAGAAGGATCTGGGCTTCAAGAAGGGGCTGCAGTTTTTCCGTGGGATCCTACCTGCCCTGAGGTTGGAGGACTCTGTCAAAGTTCTTGCTGCAGAGTGTACAGGGCGTTAGCTGGAGTGTGAGGTTAGGGCCTTTGTGGGGTTAGAGAGTCTGAGGCAGCCTAAGTAATATTCATTCACAGAGTCAGCGGCTCTGGCCTCCCGCTGGCATGGGTGACTTTTTTGTCAAGGGTTCCCTTCCTCCTTCCAGGGTGCAGACAGACACCTGCTCGCCCTGTCCTCACAGGGCCTTTCCCTGGTGTATGGTTCTGCGGAGAGAGAAAGAGAGAGAGAGAAAAGAGAGGAGAGGGGAAAGAGAGGTACTAAGAAAGAGTGAGAGAAGAAAATAAAGAGAAGGAGAGGGACATAAAGAAACAGAGTCAGCAGCTGTTCGTTTGCTGGTAAGTACAGAGTCCACACACACAAGCCCACGTGGATAGACAGTGAAGCGGCTGACCTGTGGAGAGAAGAAAGGGTAGAAGACATTTGTAGCAAGACACATGGGGAAGGCTCACCTGAAACCGTGATGCGAGTTTGAGAGAGAGAGATTTGATATACCAGCATTATTACCCGATAAAGGCCAAACAGGGATTCTAGGAGGGCCTTGAAATTTTTGTCTTAGATGCTCCTGTTAAAGCAGCACCAGCCTGGAGGTGGTGGCTCACACCTGTAATCCCAGCATTTTGGGAGGCCGAGGCAGGTGGATCACCTGAGGTCAGGAGTTCAAGACCAGCCGGGTCAACATGGTGAAACCCCGTGTCTACTGAAAATACAAAAATCAGCCGGGCGTGGTGGCAGGTGCCTGTCATCCCAGCTACTCGGGAGGCTGAGGCGGGAGAATCGCTTGAACCCGGGAGGCAGAGGTTGCAGTGAGCCGAGATCGCGCCATTACACTCCAGCCTGGGTGACAGAGGGAGACTCGGTCCCAGAAAAAAAAAAAAAAAAGATTGCATAGTGTGATGATTAATACTGAATGTCAACTTGGTTGGATGGAAGGATGCAAAGTATTGATCCTGGGTGTGTCTGTGGAGGTGTTGACAAAGGACATTAGCATTTGAGTCAGTGGGCTGGGAGAGGCAGACCCACCCTCAATCTGGGTGGACACCATCTCATCAGCTGCTGGCGTGGCTAGAATATAATCAGGCAGAAAAATGTGCAGAGAGAGAGCGGCCTCCACCTCCCAGCCTCCATCTTCCTCCCGTGCTGAATGCTTCCTGCCCTCGCACATCTGACTCCAAGTTCTTCAGTGTTGAGACTCGAACTGGTTCTCCTGGCTCCTCAGCCTACAGACGGCCTGTTGTAGGACCTAGTGATTGTGTGAGTTCATACTTAATAAACTCCCTTTTATAGATGATAGATAGATAGATAGATAGATAGATAGATAGATAGATAGATAGAT
>NC_045456.1:22602018-22604098 GCF_002776525.5 Piliocolobus tephrosceles | reverse complement strand
ATAGATAGATAGATAGATAGATAGATAGATAGATAGATAGATAGATATGTAGATAGATACATAGATAAATAGATACATACATACATACATGCATAGATACATAGATAGTAGATACACAGATAGATAAATACATAGATAGATACATACATACACAGATAGATAGATACATAGAAGATAGATAGATACATACATATATAGACACATAGATACATAGATAGATACATACATACATACACACAGATACATAGATAGACACATAGATACATAGATAGACACATAGATACATACATACATAGATACATACATACATACATAGAAAGATACATAGATACATAGATAGATACATAGATACATACATAGATACACAGATACATACATACATACATACATTCATAGATACATACAGACAGACAGACATAGATAGATACACAGATAGATAGATAGATAGATACATACATACATAAATAGACACATACATAGATACATACATACATAGATAAATACATACATACATACTGACATAGATACACAGATAGATAGATACATAGATACATAGATACATACATACATACATAGATACATAGATAGATACATACATACACACATAGATACATAGAAAAATACATAGATAGATACATACATACACACATAGATACATAGAAAGATACATAGATAGATAGATACATACATACATAGATACATAAATAGATACGTATATAGATACGTACATACATAGATAGATAAATACATACAGACAGATATAGATACACAGATAGATACATAGATAGATACATACATACACACATAGATACAAAGATAGATACATAGATACATACATGCACACATAGATAGATAGATAGATAGATAGATAGATAGATAGATAGATAGATAGATACATACATACATACATACATACATACATGTATACATACATAGATTTTATTAGTTCTGTTCCTCTAGAGAACCCTAATTAATACAGAGGTAGAAACAGGTGTGGCAGTGTCAGTGCCTCACTCAGGTGAAGGTGCCCACTCCACAGCAGGGTAGGAAGGGGCTGTGGATGTCACAGACCACAGACCGGGTGTGAGATCTGGCAGCCAAGGACTTCAAGGCAGATACAACCAGTTTTATGCAGTATCTGCCAGTGGGAAGGAGTAGGATGAGCCAAGGTCACCACCCGGAACAGAAACCCACGTCCCCAAAACACGGGCAAAAGTGGGAAAAGCCGGCAGCGACGTGATTGAAAGCAACGTTTTCATTGCGCTGGCAGATGTGATTTAAACAGGGGTGCGATGAGAAGACGTGCAAAGAAATCATTTTATTCTGGAGTAGGATGCAAGGGAAGGACTCTTGGGCATTTGGATGTCGAGACAGAGAGAAAGAAATATTTTCAGGGGATGTTTTGAAAGGAGGCTTCTTAATAATTCCAGGGCCAAAGGCATTCTGAGTGGTACCTGGAAAACATTTTAAGTCAAACGACAGTCTACACTAAAGAAGGGTTTCCAGCCTGTTATCTGACGTGAGATCGAATATGCATTTAAAGTAGAAATTTAGAGGCTGGTCCTCTTGCAATGCGGTGCAAATGATGTCCCCAATTTTTATACGAGTCGTGCAGAGAGACATTTATGAGGCAGTCTCCCCAACATAAGGTATTAGAGAAAAAATTGGAATGAGCAGTGCAGGATATTTCCCTCAACAAGGTTTCAAGCCAAGATGGATGTATTTGCAAATAAGGAATTTATGAAGTACTGTCGCAAAGCTCATGTTTGCAAGGCAGCTGCACCCACAATGGGGTCTCGAGACGAAGAGACTAGGTCTCAGCACCAAGCCCTGTTCGTGTTGTTTGGAACGGCACCATTGGCTTTCTTTGTGCTTCTGTTTTGTAGGAGGGCTCTCTGGCCTCTCTGGGTCTCTCAGGGAACCAAGTGTCCAGCATGTGTCACTGAAGGCGCCCAAGGGGTGAGCAAAGCCAGTGCTTTCCAATCTTCAAACCAGACCAGATAGCACGGATCCTTCAAGGGGCCCAAGGGGTCATCATAGTCAATGTTTCACCATCTTCAAACCAGACCAGATATCATAG
>NC_045456.1:22583496-22602008 GCF_002776525.5 Piliocolobus tephrosceles | reverse complement strand
AAGAGTTCCAAGGGGTGATCATAGTCAATGTTTCACCATCTTCAAACTAGACCGGATAGCACGGGCTCCTCAAGGGGTCCAAGGAGTGAGCCAAGTCCATGTTTTCCAATCTCCAAACCAGACCAGATACCACAGATCCCTCAAGGGTCCCAAGGGGTGATCCTACTCAATGTTTCCCGATATTCAAACCAGAAGATGCCACCATATTTATTGGCCAATTGTCTTGGACTCAGCACGGCGTCTTCCTTAATAACCTTTTCCCTCTCTGCATCTAAAACAAAGGAATCCATGGCCTTCAACCACAGACCCTCCACACTGCAATGTCTATCTTGGTGTCCAGCCCAGAGATAATGGTGCTGTGGGAATTTAGCTGACACCTCATAGCAAGGAGAGTGAATGTGGAGACCTTGGTCCCTTCCTGATTCCCCCAAGAAAATGGCAGATAGGTGAGGCTTCCAAGAGGCAGAACTGACCTCATCCATCTTCTCTTTTCTCCTTCAAGATGAACACGCTCAAGTAATGACGGTCTGGAATGTCTTGGGATTGTTTTGTTGGAAGGAGCATGAGAGACGGAAGCTCTCTCAAAACAGCGAGGAACATGACTCAGAAAAACGCTTAAAGCAAGTTCCTCAAAGACAGACATTCGTATCTCTTGGCTCTGAGCCTAGCATCTTTGCCTCCACCCTGACCTGCGATGAGAGCCTTTGAGACTTTTTTTTTTTTTTAAGATGGAGTCTAGCTCTGTCATCCAGGCTGCAGGGCAGTGGTGTGATCTCAGCTTACTGCAACCTCTGCCTACCAGGTTCAAGCGATTCTTCTGCCTCAGTCTCCCAAGTAGCTAGGATTACAGGCGCCCACCTCCACGCCCGGCTAATTTTTGTGTTTTTAGTAGAGACTGGGCTTCACCGTCTTTGCCAGGCAGGTATTGAACTCCTCACGTCGTGATCCACCTGCCTCAGCCTTCCAAAGTGCTGGGATTACAGGCATGAGCCATGGTGCCCAGCCTGAGACATTTTTTCAGTTTTGTAAGGTTTTAAATAGACTGACAGGTACAGAGAGCAATGGGGCAGAGACCAGTAGACTCAGCACCCAACAGCAATGGAAGATTTAAGGCTCAGTCTCTTTTTTTTTTTTTTTTTTTGTGAGACAGAGTCTCACTCTGTCACCCAGGCTAGAGTTCTGTGGTATGATCATAGCTCACTGCAACCTCGGCCTCCCGAGTTCAAGCAATTCTCCTGCCTCAGCCTTCTGAGAAGCTGGGATTACAGGGATCCGCCACCACGCCCGGGTAATTTTTATATTTTTAGTAGAGATGGGAATTTACCATGTTGGCCAGGCTGGTCTTGAACTCCTGATGTGGTGTGATCCACCTGCCTTGGCCTCCCAAAGTGCTGGAATTACAGGCATGAGCCACCTCACCCAATCAGGTTCATTCTCTTTTGAGAGACAGAAACACAGCGGAAATTCTCCCTGGAAACCTTCTGGTCACTACAGACCCTCCTTCCCCAGAGCGACCTCTCTATATTGGAGTATTTTTCCTGCACCTCTGTTCTTAACACTTTCAAGGCTGATGTATCAATAAGCAACATTCAGGATTGCTTTCTGTGTGTCACAAAAGCCACACGGATGAGAAAGAAGCTAGTCTCAAAGCGATGGCTCACACCTGTCATCCCAGTCCTTTGGAAGGCCGAGGCAGGTGGATCATGAGGTCAGGAGTTTGAGACCAGCCTGGCCAACATGGTGAAACCCCATCTCTACTAAAAATACAAAAATTAACTAGGCGTGGTGGCGGGCACCTGTAAGCCCAGCTACTTGGGAGGCTGAGGCAGGAGAATGGCTTGAAACCGAAAGGCAGAGATTGCAGTGAGCCGAGATCGTGTGCCAGCCTGGGTGACAGAGCAAGACTCCGTCTTTAAATAAATAAATAAATAGCCGCGTGCTACAGGATTCCAATAATAGAAGAGAGGAGAAGAGGTCAGACTATGGAGATGGTGAAAAGATGTGTGGCTGCAAAGAGTGAGGTGGGAGCGATGGATAGGAAGGGAGTCATGGCTTCTCAGGGCAGTGAAAGTATTCTGTGAGATCTTACTGTAGTGGCTCTGATATCTTTCTTCAAACCCACAGACCCGCCGTCTTCAGCCTTTTTGGGCATCAGGAACCAGTTTTGTGGAAGAGAATTTTTTGACAGATTGGTGCGGGGATGGTTTTGGAAGGGTTCAAGGGTATGACATTGATTGTGCAATGCTGGAGTGCAGTGGTATGATCAGGGCTCAGTGCAGCCTCCACCTCCTGGGCTCAAGCGATCCTCCTGTCTCAGCCTCCAAAGGAGCTGAGGTCACAACTGTGCACCACCATGCCCAGCTACATTTTAGATTTTTTTATTTTTTTTATTTTTTTATTTTTTTTGTAGAGAAGGCATCTTGCTATGTTGTCCAGGCTGATCCCAAACTCCTGGGCTCAACTGATCTTTATTTTAATCCTTATTTTTACTTATTCTTAAGTCCAATGTGTCTAGCACTATACCCTAGAAAGGATTCTTTCCAAAATAGTGGAATTAATATCTCAGAACATATTGCCTGGTAAAATAGACACTTGAAGAGACAAGAAAACTTACTTTTCTTTCTGTTTCTTTCCCTTTCTTTCTTTCTTTCTTTCTTTCTCTTTCTTCTTTGTCTCTCTCTTCTTTCTCTCTTTCTTCTTTCTCTTCCTTTCTTCTTTCTCTCTCTCTCCCTTCCTTTTTCTCTCTCTTTTTCTTCCTTTTTCTCTCTTTCTCTCTCTTCCTTTCTCTCTCTCTTTCTCTTTCTTCTTTCTCTTCCTTTCTTTCTCTCTTTCTCTCTCTTTCTTTCTTCTTTCTCTCTTTCTCTCTCTTCCTTTCCTTCTCTCTTTCTCTCCTTCCTGTCTTTCTTTCTTTCTTTCTTTCTTTCTTTCTTTCTTTCTTTCTTTCTTTCTTTCTTTCTTTCTTTCTTTCTTTCTCTTTCTTTCTCAGTCTCTCTCCCTCTCTTTTTTTTTTTTTCTTGAGACGGAGTCTTCCTGTGTCACCCAGGCTGGAGTGCAGTGGCGCAATCTCGGCTCACTGCAATCTCTGCCTTCTGGGTTCAAGCAATTCTCCTGTCTCAGCCTCCTGAGTAGCTGGGATTACAGGCAAGTGTGGCCAGCTAATTTGTGTATTTTTACTAGAGATGGAGTTTCACCATATTGGCCAGGCTGGTCTCAAACTCCTGACCTCAAGTGATCCACCCGCCTCAGCCTCCCAAAGTGCTGGGATGACAGGCGTGAGCCACCATGCGTGGCCAGTTTTTTTTGTTTTTAAAACAAGCCTACAGCCAAGTGCAGTGGCTCACATCTGCAATCCCAGTACTTTGAGAGGCTGAGGTGGGAGGATCACTTGAGTCCAGGAGTTAGAGACCAGCCTGGACAAGATGGCAAGACCTAATCTCTAAAAATATAGTATTAGCTGGGGCATGGTGACGTGTACCTGTGGTCCCAGCTACACAGGTACACAGGAGGCTGAGGAATGAGGACTGCTTCAGTCCAGGACTTTGAGGCTGCAGTGAGCTGTGATGGCACTAGTGCACTCTAGCCTACGCAACAGAGCAAGACCCCGTCTCTTAAAAAAAAAAAAAAAAAAAAATCCATTTAAGGTACATCGCACTTGTCTCCAAAATGTAAACGGAGGTGAATTCTGCACACCGACCTGGTTTCCCTACGTTAATGCTAAACGTTTTTGTTAAACATGTACACCCCTGCCAAGAATTTTAATTGTCCTAGAAATTACACTCAGTAACTGAAGGTTATAAAAATCTGAGTAACATTAAAACGTAGATCCCTCTTCAGGAAAAAAGAAACAGAAATCTCACTCAACTGTCAGGCATGGATATTATTGAAAAAGCAAAAACCACATAGTTATGTGTAATATTCTAAATAAGAACCATCTGCCCGTAATAAAGCTGAAATTAGACAGAGGTCACATAAAACCGAATATTTCCTTATGAAAAAAGAAAAATGTTTGCAAGAAAAGTTTGCATGTCTAAACACCTCCCAAAATAGTCGCTTTACAATAGTTCATATCTTTTGTCTTATACCACGTTGGAGACAGTTGCAGGCATTAAAATTCAGCACATTAATTTTTTTCTCCCTGAAAGCCTTCTGGCCAATTATGGGCAAGCTCACGGGGCCGACATGCGGCTAAATTCACTTAGTCTCCCAAGGTAGGTATTTCTGCTTTCTCTAATACACTGTATGACATTGGTCCTATTGATCTGATGTTATTAGATATATTAAAACTCCAAAACTACTTTAGAAAATATAATCATTCTGCAAGTTTTCAGACACTTAAGAGCTTGAAAACCAAGAGTAGTCCACCCTCGAACATTTGGCAAAATTTAACTCTCAATTGTGAATAAGATTGTCTCTCGTCTTCCCCAGAAAAGGCTCTCAGAAACGTCTGCCCATTTCCAGTAACAACTGGTAAATACCACCATAAAAATCATCCTTAGAAGCAGCAATTAAAGGGACAGTATTGTCTTCAGGATAGAATTTCTTCTGAAAAAAATAATAATGCTCTAGGAAATCTTTGAAATTCCTCCAAAGAGTTCATTGATGCATATGCTAGAAGTTAATACTTTCTGTGATGTAAAGTTATTGTGGCCTGAAGAAAAAGGAAAATGGAACCAGAAAAGCATTTTAAATTATTATAATTATATCTGTCCATCACAAATTAAGAGGAAATTGTAAACCCTCCCAAAATACTCTGGAGCTGCTAAAATCAATTCCTGATTTTCTTCTGTTTCTCTCACACTCAAACTTCAGTGAACGAAGTCTCGGGGCTTTGACAAGTCAAACTGAATACAATCCAATTAGGATGAATTTGGTCTTTCATTTGTGGTTCAGAGCTGTGTTTCTACGAGCGGGTAACCATTTAAACAGCAACCTCTCCAATGCACTTCATGTTTGCAAATGTGCCGATGGTCAGAGGTGGGCTCCCAGCAGGGGCAGTGGGTTGTGCACACTGATCTCTCCTTTGGCATCCTCAAGCAAAAGGGTTCAGGTCACAACTGCGGCTCTCTCAGGGGAGCCACCTGGTTTCTGAAGAGGGCTGGCGCAGCATGCTCTGGTGACCTTCGAGGATTGAGGAGAGAGACTACTATTCACAGTCGTATTATGTGGCTTGAGAGCCTCCTGCCCTGGGGTAATTTGGCCCCTTGCCCTTCCCCAGATGCTCAAGAACCCATCCATGTGCCCTCTACCCTGAGACCATGATGAAGGGTTCTGTTTAATGCAGCAAACATATTGTCATCCGTTCATCCATTAATGCACTGACCAGTCAATTCATCGATCCATCCATCCACTCACCTCTTTACCCACACACCCACTCATCCATTTATTTACGTGTCCAGCCACCTATTCACCCATCCACCTACCCATCCATCCATAGACTCATCCATCCATCTATCTACTCATCTACCTATCCATCCACCTATCCATCCATCCATCTATCCACCCTCCCATCCATCTGTCCATCCATTAATCCATCCATCTATCTACCATTCCATTCATCCATCCATCCATCCATTCATCCATCCACCCTCCCATCTATCCTTCCATCCATCCATCCATCCATCCATCCATCCATCCATCCAATCATCCAGCCTCCCATCTATCTGTCCATCCATCCATTCACCCATCCATCCATTCACCCACCCACCCACCCATCCACCCATCCACTCATCCACCTAACCATCCACCTATCCATCCATCCATTCATCCACCCTCCCATCCATCTGTCCATCCATTAATCCATCCATCTACCATTCCATTCATCCATCCATGCATCCATTCATCCATCCTCCCATCTATCCTTCCATCCATTCATCCATCCATTTATCTACCATTCCATCCATTCATCCATCCATCCATCCATCCATCCATCCATCCATTCACCCATCCATCCATTCACCCACCCTGTCATCCATCTATTCATTCATCCACCCCCCCATGCATTCGTCTACTTACACAACTATTTATCCAGCCATCCACTCATTCATCCATCTTTCTACCCATCCATCTATGCATCCATCCATCCACCCACACACCCACATATTCATTCACCCTGGATAAAGCTCATCCTGGATAAAGCCATGCTTCAGAGAGATGTGAAGATGTGCACGATGCTTAATGGTTTGTCCTCAAGGTACCCTCCCTCTTACTCCCCACTCAGGGCTGACTGTGTGGCGTTGACTACATGGCCCTTCACTCAGCGTTGACTGAGTCAACTCATTCAGCATTGACTGCTTAACGGATGCGTTTGCACTCCGGCCACACCTCTTGGGAAAGCCTCAGGATGACCTGACACCAGGACATTCTGCTCCCAGGTGCCATGTTGGTGTCACGGAAAGGGAATCAGTTAAAATCATGAACATTCCAGGCATTTGCTTTTGTTCTAAGGATATAGCACTCCATGTGAAAAGAAACAAGGTCCTCCACCTTTCTGCCCTGGGAGCCTTTAACTCTGGAGATCTTCCTTTGCATATATACTGCTGGGCTTGCTTCAGTCCCCTTCTGGGTGTCTCCACACGGTCGCCCTTGGAGAGACCAAACACCTGGCAGGTGGTGTCTTTTCCTGTTGGCTCACAGAGTCTTCCTCCGCAAGAGAGCCATCACCCCTCTCCTGACAGCTCAGGGCTGCTGACCAGCTCACATGGGTGCTTCCTGAATTCATTCCCCTCCCTTCCGTCATTTCTCTCTCCAAGCCGTGCTGTATTTTAATGTGCTTTTTCCAGGAGTTTATGATCTCCGCTGCTTTCATAGCATGTCAAGAGTATCAAGCTGTGTTCCTCTCTTTGAATTGTTAATAAAACCACAGTACCATAGTGCCTGGATATCAGAGGTCTGCAGACCTTTCTCACGACTTACCAACCTGACACTAAATCATTAACGATTATTCCACCGTTCTTGAGTTTTCAGACAGTTGCTGTATAATGATGCTTCTCTTCCTACCTTTTTCTGGTTTCTTGATGAGATGGTTATCTGGGGCTCTGTCAGGTCCTAATGGAATTCAAGTGGACTGGATTCACGTTTTCCTTCCCGGCGCAGGCACTGTTGATTTTCTCATCGTGAAATAAATTAATTGCTTTGACAGGATTCAGGTGAAAATTCCAAACATATGGCTTATTATTTAATAATGATTTTACTGAAGGCTCTATTAAGTAACCCAAATGCAGTCAGGTTTAGATGAGCCTTTAAATCTTCGATTTTGAAACTAAATGGTACTAATTATTCGAGTGAGAAAATAAGCCAGACCTGTCAGCTTCGAAGTTTAAAAATAATACCCAGGCAGACCCAATCAGTGAGTGGGTCTAATGGATGTTGATTGATTATGTCCTGTTTCCATCCACTTCCCATTGTGTCTTAGAGGCATTTTACCTCTGGGAGTGGGTGATGGAAGAGAGGCTCTTTCTACCGAAGGCTGCACAGTAGTGTAGACAAAAGAGAGTTTAGGGCCAGGTCAGGTGGCTCATGCCTGTAATCCCAGCACTTTGGGAGGTCCAGGCAGGTGGATCACAAGGTCAGGAGTTCGAGACCAGCCCGGCCAACGTGGTGAAACCCCATCTCTACTAAAAATACAAAAATTAGCTGGGTGTGGTGGTGGGCACCTGTCGTCCCAGCTACTTGGGGGGCTGAGGCAGGAGAATCACTTGAACCCGGGAGGCGGTGGTTGTAGTGAGCCGAGATCACACCACTGCACTCCAGGCTGGGTGACACAGCAAGACTCCGTCCCCCCCCAAAAAAAGAAAGAAAGAAAAAGAGTTTAGAAAACACAGCTTACAGAAGAATGGTTTGTATTTGCAGTATGATGCATAGCTTTGGGAAGGTTTTGAAAACATCAGGTTTCCCAGATTGGGTTCTGAGGTCTTCCTATGATTTTACCCAGTGGAATGGAAGAGAACCGGTGGCCTCAACAGAGATACCCTTCCAGGTATGAGCTGTGAAGAGAAGGGTTCATCTTGAAAGGCTGTAATTCATGGATACATGTTGTGTTTGTCACCGTGACCAACCCACCCCTACCTTTTCCATTATCCAAGTTTTCTTAGAAGCCACCATATTGTAAACAGCACTGTAACATTTGTGGTCAGTCATGGGCCATCTAAATTCATAGCATTTTCTCTGAAAGAGGCCTATAATCAACACCTCTTCCCCATCCCACTCCCCCTGACACTAAGCCATTCTCCTCCCAGGAGCCGTGTTGGTGTCATGGAGAGGGAATGTGTTAAAATCATGAACATTTGGGCCGGGCGCGGTGGCTCACGCCTTTAATCCCAGCACTTTGGGAGGCTGACGCAGGCGGATCAACGGAGGTTGGAAGTTCGAGACCAGCCTGACCAACCTGGTGGAACCCCGTCTCTTTTAAAAATACAAAAACTACCCAGGCATGGTGGCGCATGCCTGTAATCCCAGGTACCGGAGAGGCTGAGGCAGGAGAATCACTTGAACCCGGGAGGTGGAGGCTGTGGTGAGCCGAGATCGCGCCACTGCACTGCAGCCTGGGTGACAAGAGTGAGACTCCATCTCAGAAAATAAATGAATAAATAAATAAAATAAATAAAAACAAAAAATAAAAAAACAAAATAAAAATAAAATAAAAAATAAAAAATAAGAACATTCCCAGCTTCCACTTTTTTTCTAAGAATCTAGCCCTCGATTTGAAAAGAAACAGGCCGGATGCGGTGGCTCAAGCCTGTCATCCCAGCACTTTGGGAGGCCGAGACGGGTGGATCATGAGGTCAGGAGATGGAGACCATCCTGGCTAACACGGTGAAACCCCGTCTCTACTAAAAAATACAAAAAAAAAAAAAACTAACTGGGCGAGGTGGCGGGCGCCTGTAGTCCCAGCTACTCTGGAGACTGAGGCAGGAGAATGGCGTAAACCCGGGAGGCGGAGCTTGCAGTGAGCTGAGATCGGGCCACTGCACTCCAGCCCGGGCGACAGAGCGAGACTCTGTCTCAAAAAAAAAAAAAAAAGAAAAGAAACAAACAAACATACAAACCCAAACCAGAGCTACACGCAATGTTGGATTATCCATAGGGCTGGGCAACCAGACAGAGGAATCTTGCTACGGTTTAGCACTTTTCCTTGTATTCTTTGTTATTAGAAATAAGGTCACTCCAATGAGAACAGATGAGGTCATTTATCGAGAGGTTCTCTAGCAAGGGGATGAGATATCTTTACTTCTGTTTAGCAGAGACTCCAAGACAAGCAGGAGGGTGGGGACACTTGGAGAGAGGTTTTAAGTGTCCCCAGATTCGCACCTGCTGGCATGGGGGTGAAGGAAGTGCCACCCAGTTTCTGGTATTCTGTGATCGAAGCCTGAAATGGACTCAGATATGTCATAAGAAGAGGAGATGAGGACACAGACACACACAGAGGGACAAGCCTGTGAGGACACAGGGAGAAGACGGCATCTCCAAGCCCAGGAGAGAGACCTCAGGAGGAACCAGCCCTGCCCACACCTGGATCTCAGACTTCCAGCCTCCGGGACTGTGGGAGAATCAATGTTGTTTATAAGCCACTAAGTCTACAGTATTCTGTGATAGCAGCCTGAGATGGACTGAGACATCTCATAAGAAGATGAGATGAGGACGTAGATGCACAGAGAGGGACGACCCTGTGAGGACACAGGGAGAAGACGGCGTCTCCAAGCCCAGGAGAGAGGCCTCAAGAGGAATCAGCTCTGCCCACACCTTAATCTGGGAGTTTGGCCTCCAGGACCTCACAAGAACAAATGTGTTATCCAGTGTTCCTCAAACCTCTTGATACCAGGAACTGGTTTCAAGGAAGACAATTTTCCTACAGACTGGCTGGGGGTGGAGGGTGTGGAGAGAGAGTTTCAGAAAGATTCAAGTGTGTACTACATTTCTCTCTCTCTCTGTCCATCTCTCTCTCTCTTTTTCTTTCTTTCTTTCACAGGCTTGCCGAGGTGAGAGTGGGTCACGGGTATTGCAGCCTCAGTCTCCCTGGCCTCAAGAGATCTTCCCATCTCAGCCTCCCGAGTAACTGGGACTACAGGCACTTGCCACCATGCCCAGCTAATCTTTATTATTATTATTATTATTATTATTATTATTATTAGACAGAATCTCCCTCTGACACCCAGGCTGGAGGGATCTCAGCTCACTGCAACCTCCCCTTCCCTGGTTCAAGTGACTCTCCTGCTCCAGCCTCCTGAGTACCTGGGATGACAGGCACCCACCAACACACCTGGCTAATTTTTATGCTTTTGGTAGAGATAGGGTTTCACCATGTTGACCAGCCTGGTCTTAAACACCTGGCCTCAAGTGATCCACCTGCCTCAGCCTCCCAAAGTGCTGAAATAACAGGCATTAGCCCCCATGCCCTGCCCAGCTAATCTTTTTAATATATTATAGAGAAGGGGGTTTCCTCAGCCACGGAATGGTGGAAGTGAGGTTTACTCAGCCTGCATACACTTACTAGGGTAAATTAGTGTGGTTTGTGAACTAGATGTGGAAAGTGTGTGCGTGTGCATGTTGTGTGTGTGTGCATGTGTTGTGTGTGTGTGCATGTGTGTGTGTGTGTGACCAAGCACATAACACTTATTGTGTACTTTATTTCTATTATTATTACATTGTAATATAGAATAAAATAAGTATGCAACTCACCACCATGGAGAATCAACAGGAGACCTGAGCTTGCTTTCCTGCAACTAGACGGTTCCAGTAGGGGGCGATGGGAGCCAGTGACAGATCATCAGGCATTAGATTTTCATAAGGAGTGCACAACCTAGATCCCTCACATGCACGGTTCACAGTAGGGTTTGCACCCCTGTGAGAATCTAATGCCACTGCTGATCTGGTAGGAGGTGCTCAGGTGGTAAAATGTGAGCCATGAGGGGCGGCTGCAAATGCAGATGAAGCTTCACTTTGCTCACCTACCACTCACCTCTTGCTGTGCACCCCAGTTCCTACCAGGATTGGGGATCCCTGGTTTAATCCCCCAGTCTGGTCTGTGGAACATGGTTATAGCCATCTCAGGAAAAAAATACATCTAATAATGTTGTACATCTATGCATGTGCTTATCTGGCTATGGGTCAAGGAAACATTAATCCATAGGTGTGAATCTACACCTTGATAGCCATAAAAGGGCTGGACGTTTTCCTCCAGAAATCGTAAATTTCCAAATAATATTTGCCCAGGGAGGACCCCACTAGGAAAAACAATGGACCCCATTGTCTGATGGATTCTGGGGTACATGTCTGAGGAATGGTGTCCCAGAATATCGATGTCAGGGGCCACATGTCTGTGAGGTACCAGGAGAAGTAGACCCTGAACTGGGGAAGGTTCAGAGGCCATCAGCTCCTGTCCAGCCCAGTGCTGTGGGTTCCAGAGTGGCCCTGGTTGTTAACATTGCAGGCAGCCACGCAGGATGCTTCAGGTGCATTAATTGTCCTCATTGTTCAGCATTGGATGCATCATATGGATGCAGGATCAGGCACATGCCCACCATCTACTCCAGTTTTGAGTTAATGTTCTATGCACCTCTTCACCCTGGGATCCCTCTGGTGCAATCTTTACCTTCAAGCAGGCTGATGTTTCGTTTTCTTACCATCGATTTTGGAAGACTACCCAATCTGGGGCCACCCTCCTCAGGCTGAAAATGCTGCTTTCCCCCACCTGGAGGAGCAAGGTAAAGTCAGCAAGTTTTTTTTTTTTTTTTTTAATGGTCCACTTTTATTTTTATTTTTTATTATACTTTAAGATGTGAGGTACATGTGCAGAATGTGCAGGTTTGTTACATAGATATACACGTGCCATGGTGGTTTGCTGCACCCATCAACCCGTCATCTACATAGGTATTTCTCCTAATGCTATCCCTCCCCTAGCCTCCCACCCTGTGACAGGCCCCAGTGTGTGATGTTCCCCTCCCTGTGTCCCTGTGTTCTCATTGTTCAACTCCCACTTATGAGTGAGAACACGTGGTGTTTGGTTTTCTGTTCTTGCATTAGTTCGCTGAGAATGATAGTTTCCACCTTCATCCATGTCCCTGCAAAGGACATGAACTCATCCTTTTTGATGGCTGCATAGTATTCCATGGTGTCTGTGTGCCACATTTTCTTTACCCAGTCTATCATTGATAGACATTTGGGTTGGTTCCAAGTCTTTGCTATTGTTATACGTGTGCATGTGTCTTTATAGTAGAATGATTTCTAATCCTTTGGGTATATACCCAGTAATGGGATTGCTGGACCAAATGTTATTTCTGGTTCTAGATCCTTGAGGAATCGCCACACTGTCTTCCATAATGGTTGAACTAATTTACACTCCCACCAACAGTGTCAAAGCATTCCTATATCTTCACATCCTCTCCAGCATCTGTTGCTTCCTGACTTTTAATGAAGCTGGAAGCCATCATTCCCAGTAATGGGATTGCTGGACCAAATGTTATTTCTGGTTCTAGATCCTTGAGGAATCCCCACACTGTCTTCCACAATGGTTGATGTAATGGACACTCCCACCAACAGTGTCAAAGCATTGCTATTTCTCCACATCCTCTCCAGCATCTGTTGTTTCCAGTCAGCAACTTTTTGAGTCAGGTTCTCTTTTGAAAAGTCGCCAGCAGACAAACTTGGACTTACCTCTGGTGCCCTTTGGTCTTTGCAGATTCCTCTATTATTTGGAAGACAAACACTGCCAATGCCTGAAAAGTCCCACACCTCTGTGACAGCAAGGATGTCAGCCTTTAGATGAAAGATTGTCTATTTACTGGGAAAGTGCAATGGACAGAAAGCCACATGCATGTATGGGTGTCTGTGTATAGGAGTAAAAGGAGCTCAGTCTAAATAGGGCATGATTTCTGGGTCCCAGGAAACAGCCTCAGCTCTGTTTCCTTTGGAGGCCACCGTGGTCTTTGTCATCCCAGCCGCCCCATCTGAGTTTCCTTCCTGTCATCGAGACCCCCGAAATAATCACAGACTTTCCTTGAGTCCTGGTCTCTTGTCATTAATCAGAGAAGCTTCGCCACGCACCTGCTTGGCCAGGAAGACACGCAGCGTGGCCATGGGAAAGAGGCTTGAGGAATTTCAAGGAATAGACATTCTGGTAGATGCTACATTCATCCCCTGCTCCCCTGTCAGTATTTTGGGATGGATCTTGTCATGAGGAGGGATTCCAGTAACGTACAGGTGTGTTTATAGGAGCTGCCTACGACGACCCTCTCTCTTTCTCTTTACTAAGCAGATCTCTTACTTCCCATTCCCACAGCCATTTGACTTCCACAACCAGAGACATTCCAATATTTTACCTGCCATGTACTTCCAGGGAATGAGCTGTGTTCATTTGCATAGAATGTCCACGAGCTTTCAGAAGAACCTTAATTAATGGACAAAGGCTCAACGAACCTCTTCCACCTTGTTTCTTTTTGGGCCTGAAAGGGGTGAGGCAGGTGTTTCTTCTGTATCTAGTTTTTGACACAAATCCTTCTGAATGCAAGGCAGTCTTTGCACAGAAAACATCCCCCCTTCCCTCTTTTATTTTTTTTATTATTATTATTATATTTTAAGTTCTAGGGTACATGTGCATAACGTGCAGGTTTGTTACATATGTATACATGTGCCATGTTGGTGTGCTGCACCTATTTTATTTTATTTATTTTATTTTATTTTATTTCATTTCATTTTACTTTTTTCCAGTTTGACTTCTAACGCTACGGAATCAACAGCACCGTTTGCAAACACGCCTTTTTAATTGAGGGAAAAATCCGTGGCAAATCAGGCTGCACTGCTCATTCAAGCTACGTCCTCCTTCGTCTATAAACTCGGCTGGAAATAAATTTTATTCAGACGTGTGCATGGTCCTTTTTTTATTTTTTCCATCCCACTCCGTGCCTCAAAAATACGTACAGCGAAAATGAAGCCATATGAAAATGAACCCTTCGATATGAGATATTTTCCTCCCGCTTCTGGGATGTCTCTTGGTGGTGCGGAGCGTGGCCCAGCCTGCCGGCCGCATAATAAGTAAGATACACAGGCTCATCAATTCTCGCATGATTTTCCTCTGCTACAAATGCACCTGGATGACAGATCAACAATTTGAATTAAACCTTTCCTTATAGTCCTATCGATTTTTTTTTCCCACCCTGGGCTAATAAAATGATTGTGGAACATTCATTCCTGTACCAAAAAAAAAAAAAAAAAAAAAAAAAGCACTTGATTCAAAATAAAATGCAGGCACGGTTTACCAGCACATTTTTTATCATGCTTAGAAGATGAAGAAAATGAGACTCATTGAATAAAAAAGATTCCAGCGACTACAGTCTTAGATTGTCTAGCAGAAAAGAAGTCATTTTCCCGTGCAAACTTTTCTGTTTTTGACAGGCTTTTTCTGGCTGTGGTTTGAGTATTATTTTCAGGGAATATACGTGCAGAATAATTGCATTTCAGCCATAATTAACTTTAACACACCATCTGAATAGGAGAATTCCTTAGGATGTTTAGGGGAGCTTATTTTTCATCTCGTCCCTGAAACTAAAGCCCCACGCTCTGCTCTGCCACAATTTGGACTTGATTAGTTAAAAATAGCCTGGGAACATTTTGGGATGAAATTAAAATAGCAACTGTCACAGCCTCCTCCTGTACCCTTCAGTATTGTCTAACGTGACCCTTTTGTAGATTTCCTCCCCAAATAAATTAGAGGAGTCATCGTCGATAAACATGGTGTGGAAGGTACCAATCCCGAGATGAAAATCCTTTACCATTTTTTCTAATTTTAGAACCTGGGAAGAGAGAATAGCCCTATCTGGTTGCTTCAGAAGTTTTTCTCTTGTAGGGAAGGGGGAGACAGGGAATGTAGAAAAGCCACACCCCAGACTGTATTTCCAATCTATGCCCTCGTGGGTGCTCTCGTTGGATTATCTTCTGTTCCTGGGGTCCTGGCAGGTGACCCTGGACAGCTCTTGCTAGCTGACCTCCAGAAAGAAAAGCATACATTGTAAAGGCGGAACAAAACAATGACTATTTCTAAGGGAGCTGCCGCCTGGGCCTTAATTTTACCAGGCAGGGAACACTGAGCAGAATTAAAACCTTCTCTCAAGATAAATGCACAACTGGCTTTTTTTTTTCTTTTTTTTTTTTTTTTTCATCGAGATGTGCAGCTGCTTGGAGCTTGAGCATGCAACTGCTGCAAATGCTCGGTTCTATTTATGCAACTGCCGCCTCCTCCCAAGCCTTTCCGAGGCAGACCTGTCCTGTGTTCAGCCCTGGTGTCTACACTGTTATACAGATGAGGGACATTTTTCCCTAATAAGCCTGCAGACGGCACTGGGTAATATCTCCTGAGCTCTCCAAACTTGGGGATCCTAGAGGAATTTTTTTAATCGATGGGGCTTGCCTTTGCATGGCTAATTCAACGTGTTAAAATGGCTTTTTTTATTTTTTTATTTTTTATTTATTTTTATTATTTTATTTTATTATTTATTTATATATTATCTATTTTATTATTTTTATTATTTATTTATTTATTATTTTTATTTATTTATCTATTTTGAGATAGAGTCTCACTCTGTCACCCAGGCTGGAGGGCAGAGGCACCATCTCAACTCACTGCAACCTCCGCCTCCCGGGTTCAAGTGATTCTCCTGCCTCAGCCTCCTGAATAGCTGGGATGACAGGCACCTGCCACCAGGCCTGGCTCATTTTGGTATTTTTTAGTAGAGACAGGAGTTCGTCATTTTGGCTGGGCTGGTATCGAACCACTGACCTCGTGATCCGCCCGCCTCGGCTTCCCAAAGTGCTGGGATTACAGGCGTGAGACCCCGCGCCCGGCCTGCTTTTTTTTTTTTTTTTTTTTTTTTTCTGAGACAGAGTCTTGCTCTGTCACCCAGGCTGCAGTGCAGTAGCCCGATCTTGGCTCACTGAAACTTCTGGCTCCCAGGTTCAACTGATTCTCCTGCCTCAGCCTCTGGAGTAGCTGGGGCTACAGGCACCTGCCACCATGGCTGGCTAATCTTTGCATTTTTAGTAGAGACAGGGTTTCGTCATTTTGGCCAGGGTGGTCTCGAATGCCTGACCTCAGGCGATCTGCCCACGTCGGCCTCCCAAAGTGCTGGGATTACGGGCATGAGCCACCGCACCCTGCCGTGCATATGCATTTTGTAAGCAGTTAATATGGATAAAAACAAACTACCATATGATTACATTCTTGTCTTTTTTAGGTGGTTGGAACACCGGAGGTGGGGAGTTCAAGACCAGCCTGACTGACGTGGTGAAACCCCGTCTCTACTAAAAATACATACAAAAATTAGCCGGGTGTGGTGGCAGGTGCCTGTCATCCCAGCTACTCAGGAGGCTGAGGCAGGAGAATCGCTTGAACCCAAGAGGCGGAGGTTGCAGTGAGCCGAGATCATGCCACTGCACTTCAGCCTGGGTGACAAGAGGGAAACTCCATCTCAAAAAAAAAAAAAAAAAAAAAGAAGTATCCCTAATTCCATTTCTCCACATCTGTGGCCGTGGAGTGACTGAGTACAAGGAGATGATATCCGAGAAACGTGCGCGTTGTTTGTATTTGCTTAATGTGCGTGTTCCCCCAATTTGAGTATCCTGTACCTTCTCTGTGCTTGCAGAAGCAGCATATGCTACATATATCAATTATGCGAATGAACTCAATTAGGAAAGAGATGAAATATTCTAAAGGCTCAACAATTCCCCAAAGAGGTGATGGGCCAGGCGCGCGGTGGCTCACACCTGTCATCCCAGCCCTTTGGGAGGCCGAGGCGGGTGGATCACTTGAGGTCAGGAGATCAAGACCAGCCTGGTCAACACGGTGAAACCCTGTCTCTACTAAAAATACAAAAATTCGCCGGGCGTAGTGGCAGGCGCCTGTAATCCCACGTACTGGGGAGGCTGAGGCAGGAGAATGGCTTGAACCCGGGAGGCAGAGCTTGCAGTGAGCCGAGATCTCGCCACCGCACTCCAGCCCGGGAGACGCAGCAAGACTCAGTCTCAAAAAATAAAAAATAAAAAAGCCAAAAAGTGGGTCGCTGACTTGCCTCGAACACTTCTTTTGCATAAGCAGTTTGATGTGAAAGGCTCTGTAAAAACACTGTTTGAAAATCATGTAATTGCCAAATTTTTTACTGTTTTAACTTTTCTTTTTAATACGCCATATATATCTGTGTGTATATATATATATATATATATTTTTTTTTTTTTTTGACGTAGAAAGTTCTGACCCACTCTCTTTCCTTTGATTGATTAAAAGAGAGATTTGACCACGCGCGGTGGCTCACACCTATAATCCCAGCACTTTGGGAGGCCGAGACGGGCGGATCATGAGGTCAGGAGATCAAGACCATCCTGGCTAACACGGTGAAACCCCGTCTCTACGAAAAATACAAAAAATTAGCCGGGCGAGGTGGCGGCGCCTGTGGTCCCAGCTACTCGGAAGGCTGAGGCAGGAGAATGGCGGGAACCCGGGAGGCGGAGGTTGCAGTGAGCTGAGAACCGGCCTCTGCACTCCAGCCTGGGCCACAGAGCGAGGCTGTCTCAAAAAAAAAAAAAAAAAAAAAAAAAAAAAATAGTGGGTCACTTACTTGCCTCGAACACCTCTTTTGCATAAGCAGTTTGAAGTGAATGGCTGTTTAAAAGCAATCTTTAAGAATCACATCATTTCCAAATTTACTGTTTTAGCTTTTCTTTTTAATATGCCTTTTTTTTTTTTTTTGGAAGTAAGAAGTTTCCTTTGGTTGATTAAAAGACAGAGCGATTTTTTTTCTTTTCTTTTGCTTTTTATTATTATACTTTCAGTTCTGGGATACGTGTGCAGAACGTGCAGGTTTGTGAGACAGGTGTACACGTGCCATGGTGGTTGGCTGCACCTGTCAACCTGTCATCTACATTAGGTATTTCTTCTAATGCTCTCCCTCCCCTAGTCCCCAACCCCCCGACAGGCCCCGGTGTATGACGTTCCCCTCCCTGTGTCCATGTGTTCTCATTGTTCAACTCCCACCTATGAGTGAGAACATGAGGTGTTTGGTTTTCTGCTCCTGTGTGAGTTTGCTGAGAATGACGGTTTCCAGCTTCACCCATGTCCCTGCAAAAGACACGAACTCATCAGGGCACGTCGCGTTAACAAGACATAACTCGGGTTCACAGACACCGCAGGATCTCTCCTGAATTTCTATTTGTTTCTTTTTCTTTTTTCTTTCTGTGTTTTAACTGGTCATGAAGTTTTTTCGGGTACCCTCAAACCTCCTCCTTCATCCGACAGGAGATTGGACCCACAGTCCTGAGTAATAAGGTTTTGCTTTCATTTCGGCAGAAAAAGTTCTGTGTCCATCTGTCTGGTCAGGGAGTCGGGGCTTCAAAGAGCCTGTATGGTGCACCGGTCTTTGAAGTCACCGCTTAGTGGATTCGTTTGCAAAACCTGCCGTAATAAATGACCACAGGCTTGAATATTAGTTGCAAAACCTGCTGTAATAAATGACCATTAGTTTGCAAAACCTGCT
>NC_045456.1:22571840-22583486 GCF_002776525.5 Piliocolobus tephrosceles | reverse complement strand
TTGCAAAACCTGCTGTAATAAATGACCATTAGTTTGCAAAACCTGCTGTAATAAATGACCACAGGCTTGAGCATTAAAACGATAGAGACTTAGCCTCTCCTTCTCCTAGGGACCAGAAGTCTAAGATGAAGGTGTCTCAGGGCTGAGGTCCCTCTGGAGGCTCGAGGGGAGGCTCCTACCTGCCTCTCCCAGCTCCTGGGGGCTCCGGCTGTCCCTGGGCTTGTGGCCACATCATTCCAGTCTCGGCGTCTGTCTCCATGTGGCCTCCTCCGCTGTGTCTGCGTCTCCTCTTCTGTCTCTAGAAGGACGCCTGTCATTGCATTTACGGCCCACCCTACTCCAGGATGATCTTATCTCATACTTCTTGAGTTAACTGTGTCAGTAAAGGCCCTATTTTCAAATCAGGTCTCATTCATGGATACTGGAAGCTTGAGACAACAGAAATTGATTCTCTCCCAGTCCTGGAGACCAGGAGTCTGAGGTCAAAAGGTGTCTCAGGGCCACACTCCCACCAGAGGCTTTAATGGTGGATCCTTCCTGCCTCTCCCAGTTCCTGGGGGCTCCAGGCGTGGCCTTCTCCTCGGTGTCTGTGTCTCCTCTTCTGTCTCTTAGAAGGACGTCTGTCGCCGGATTTAGGGACCACACGGATAATTCAGGATGATCTCAAGGTCCTTTATTTAGTTACATCTGCAAACACCCCTTTTTCAAATAAGGTCTCATTCACAGGTTCTGGGGATGGGAACCTGGATAGATCTTTTGGGGGGATTACAATTCAGTCTACTTCACTTGTACCCAGTTCCCTCCGGAGGCTCTAGCGGAGGATCCTTCGTGCCTCTCCCAGCTCCTGGGGGCTCCCGGCGTCCCTGGGCTTGTGGCCGCATCACTCCAGTCTCTGCCTCTGTCTCCACATGGCCTTCTCTTGTCTGTGTCTCTTTTTTTTTTTTTTTTTTTTTTTGAGATGGAGTGTCTATCTATTGCCCAGGCTGGAGTGCAGTGGCACCATCTCGGCTCACTGCAACCTCCGCCTCCAAGGTTCAAGCAATTCTCTGCCTCAGTCTCCCAAGTAGTTGGAATTACAGGCGCCCGCCACCACGCCCAGCTAATTTTTGTTTTTTTTTTTGTTTGTTTGTTTGTTTTTTTTTAGTAGAGACGGGGTTGTTGGCCAGGCTGGTCTGGAACTCCTGACCTCAAGTCATCCACCCTCCTCAGCCTCCCAAATATCCTGTTTCTTAAAAGGCAGTCCTGAGGCTGGTTTCTTCCTGTCCTCTGTGTGTGTGTGTTGGGGGGCGGGGGTCCCTCCAGGCCCAGTGAACCCTGGAACCTGTCAGAGGTGGCAGGCAGGTGCATGAGGCTGCTGGGGAGAGAACACAGCCGCTACTCAAAGCCCCTACTTTATTCAGTCTAAGTAATAGGTCCACTGAGCCTGTAACCTGCTTTTATGGGTCTGTAGAGTCATACTGTAAATCTCAGACGCCATCCTAGCTGGCAATCATTCCCCAGCCTGCATTTCCCTCCCCTCCCCTGCATCCTCAGCAAACTTTTTCCATCGTTATCCTTGCAACGTTTCTGACCCCTTGGCCAGCTCGAGGGCGGCGGCACAGGGCCCCCGTTTGAAGAGCTCCAAGTGGTTTCTTGCCAAGAGATATCCCGGGAATGCTGCAGAAAGATAAGCCGGCTGAAGGGAAAGTGGGTTCTAAAAAAAAACACAAGATGCTCAGATTTTCACCTGCGTGGGATCCTAGGCCTGGCCACCTGGGCAGCGGGGGAAAAGGAGGAGGAGGAGATGAGTTTATAAGACCTCACCGCTGTTTCTCCCGGGCACTCTCAAAAGGTATTCGGAAAGCAGGTGTTCACATGAAAATGTGTACATGGGTTTTCACAAGAGCTGAAACGTGGAAATGGAACAAGGCCGAGCACTAAGATATCTGTCTGGGTCTGTTGTGCGTTCAGCTTACAGACAAAAGTGGCATCAGTGTATATAGACACATATGTATTTTATATATATTTATATATTATATATAATATATATACACTAGTTTGTAAAACCTGCTGTAATAAATGACCAGACTTGAGCCTTAAGACAATAATATAATATATAACAATAAATATATTATATATTTATATAACATATATTTTTATATATTTATATATATTATAATACATAATATACATAAATACATATGTATATTCATATTATATTTTTTATATTTATATATAATATACAATTATATATTTATATCGTAATATACAATTATATATTAATATATTATATCATATATTATATAAAGATATATATTATATTATATATTATATAAAGATATTATATTATATTATATTATATAACATATTATGTATTTATTATATATTATATAAATATTATATTATATATAAACATGCATTTATATAAAAATATATGTAAATATATTATATACGTATACTTAAATACATAAATATAAATAAATATGTATGTATAAATATGTAAAATATATATATAAATATATATATTTAGAACATGGGAGGCAGAGGTTGCAGTGAGCCGAGATCGTATCACTGCACTCCAGCCTGGGCAATAGACTCATACTCCATCTCAAAATAATATATACACATATATATAAATACATATTATATATTTATATAAAATAGATGTGTGTACAGTGATAAATATTTTATATATAATTTATGTATATATTGTATATGTGTATATTATATATTATATAAGTATATTATATATACTGCATATATATATTTTTTGAGAGTCTCAGTCTGTCAACCAGGCTGGAGTACAGTGGCACAATCTCAGCTCACTGCAATTTCTGCTTCCAGGTTCAGGCGATTCTTGAATATGGAATATTGAACTTTGTTATATTATATACAATAAAAATGTTATATATCAAAAACCCATTATTGGTAGTATAGATTGATATATAATATATGAAATTATATACTTAAATATATGAAGACGTATATCTAAACATATTTTATGTTTATAATATAAAGGAAAAGATTTATAAGTACTGTTATATGAGAAGATGATGGTTATATATATATATAATCTTTTCTTCTCCAGATTTTCTTACACCGCATTCCCCCAATGTCCCCTTCAAGAATGTGGTGCTGGCCGGGCGCACCTGTCATCCCAGCACTTTGGGAGGCCGAGGCGGGTGAATCCCTTGAGGTCAGGAGTTCGAGACCAGCCTGGCCAATATGGTGAAACCCCATCTCCAGTAAAAATACAAAAAAAATTAGGTGGGTGTGGTGGTACGCACCTGTAATCTCAGCTACTCAGGAGGCTGAGGCAGGAGAATTGCTTGAACCTGGGAGGCAGACGTTGCAGTGAACTGAGATCGCACCATTGCACTCCAGCCTGGGTGACAGAGCGAGACTTCCTCTCAAAAACAGAAACCAGAATGTGGTCCTCACCTCTAATACTGATGCCCCAAATCCCTTACTGGGTCTAAAAAGCATGACTCGTGTTTGTGACAACCTCATAGAGTTGCTTTTAGTTTGGGGTTTGGAACTTTCCTTCAACGGCTGGATCAGTCCCAGAATTTTGGGCAGGTAACAAAGCACTATCATGACCGTGTATTTTTTCAAACGTGCATTTTCTGGCTGGACGCGGTGGCTCACACCTGTAATTCCAGCACTTTGGGAGGCCGAGGCAGGTAGATCACCTGAGGCTGGGAGTTCTAGACCAGCCTGGCCAACATGGTGAAACCCCATCTCTACTAAAAATACAAAAAAAAAAAAAAAAAAATTAGCCGGGCGTGGTGCAGGTGCCTGTCATCCCAGCTACTCGGGAGGCTGAGGCAGGAGAATCGCTTGAGCCTGGGAGGCAGAGGTTGCAGTGAGCCAAGATCACACCATTGCACTCCAGCCTAGGCTACAAGAGCGAGCCGTTTAAAAAAGAAAAAAAAAAAAAGAATGCATTTGCTGATACCGGCTGCTTGAGGAACTCCTTCCCTGGAAAGGAAAAAGTAGATGATTATTTCACTCCAACAAATGCTGGATCTCTGAATTTAAAACAAAAACACCTTCAAACATTTTTCTACAGTTTCAATTAAATGAATTAGGAAAAGTAAAGACGTCAGTGCCAATTACAGATTTATCACGTGTGTGATTAAGGGGCGGGGGCCGGACGTAAAACAAGTTCATTGCTTGGATTCTAAACAATGGACATTTTGTTAAATTTCCATCGTTTTGGAACTGATTACTCCTGAAAAGGTAACAGGAAATTCACCACAGAGGTATTACTCCTCCAACGTACTCTTTTATGGACTAAACCTGCATTTGACGCGTTTTGTAAATCATCCTGCATTTGACATCTTTTGCAAATAAACCTGCATTTGGTGTCTTTTGCAAATAATCCTGCATTTGACATCTTTTGCAAATAGTCCTGCATTTGATGCATTTTAAATAATCCTGCATTTGACGCATTTTGCAGATAATCCTGTATTTGACGCATTTTGCAAATCATCCCACATTTGACGTCTTTTGCAAATAAATCTGCATTTGATCTCTTTTGCGAATAATCTTGCATTTGACGTCTTTTGCAAAGAATCCTGCATTTGATGTCTTTTGCAAATAAACCTGCATTTGACATCTTTCGCAAATAATTCTGCCTTTGACGTCTTTTGCAAATAATCCGCATTTGATCTCTTTTGCAAATCATCCTGCATTTGACATCTTTTGCAAATAAACCTGCATTTGACGCATTTGGCAAATCATCCTGCCTTTGACGCATTTTGCAAATCATCCCGCCTCTGACGTGTTTTGCACATTCGATCGTGCGTGTGTGCCTGTGCGTGTGGAGAACAGAACGGTCTGATACCCATAGAACATGAGCGGAAATGTGGAAGCATTAGAAGGGGAAACTTACCGAAGCTCACGCAAAACCCCACATGTATTTCAAAGCGTGAAAGAGGTGCGGGTTAGGAGAACAGCTCTGCACCACAGGAGTCCACGCAGAGAGGCAGATTTGCTCTGGCTCATTCCAGCTTGCAAGGCCAGGGGCAGGAGGAGCTGTGGATTGCAGGGATTTAAAAGCATTCCATTTATTTATTTACTTATTTATTTTCTGGCTCTGCAGGACAAGACGTACACACAGAATGCCACAGCCTTCCTCAGAAAGAACTGATTCATGAGGAAACTGCCGGCTCACAGATCTGGCCTGATGCTCACAAACGCTCCCAAATGCCACAGCCTTTTCTACTTTCTTTCTTTTTTTTTTTTTTTTCTTTCTTTCTTTCTTTGAGATGGAGTCTTGCTCTGTCATCCAGGCTGGAGTGCCGGGGCATGATCTCGGCTCACTGCAACCTCCGCCTCCCGGGTTCATGCCATTCTCCTGCCTCAGCCTCCCGAGTAGCTGGGACTACAGACACCTGCCACCACACCTGGCTAATTTTTGCAATTTTAGTACAGATGGGGTTTCACCATGTTGGCCAGGCTGGTCTCGACCTCCTGACCTCGTGGTTCACCCGCCTGGGCCTCCCAAAGTGCTGGGATGTCAGGCGTGAGCCACCGCGCCCGGCCAACTTTTCTACTTTCAATTTGCTAACCGGTGAATAATAGTTTGTAGTAATGAGTCCAGAGGGAATGAGTGGTGACCGGCCACACGTTGTTAGAACCTGTCACCCAGCGCAGACACCCAGCAGGGATGCCAGCAATGATACTCAAAGGAGACCTGTGCCAGCGCTGGTGACTTCAACGGACCCGGGTGGCTGGAGTTTGGGTTACACTCAGGAGTCCCTTCCAGGTCCGCACTGTGAACACAGCACGACTGTCCAAAGCAGACCACTCAGGTAAGTAAGAAATTGCAGGATGACACTGAGTTATCTGTGGTCTCCCGAAGTCCTTACAGAAACCGGGGTAAGAGGCCGAGTGAGGGGGCTCAAGCCTGTCATCCCAGCCTTTTGGAAGGCTGAGGCAGGAGGGTCACCTGAGGTCAGGAGTTCGAGACTAGCCTGGCCAACATGGTGAAACCCCGTCTCTACTAAAAATAGAAAAAATAATTAGCCACTTGTGGTGGCAGGCACCTGTCATCCCAGCTACTTGGGAAGTTGAAGTAGGAGAATTGCTTGAACTCAGGAGGCAGAGGTTGCAGAGAGCCAAGATCATGCCCTTGAACTCCAGCCTGGGTGACAGGGCAGGATTCTGTCTCAAAAAAAAAAAAAAAAAGCCATGCACGGTGGCTCATATCTGTTATCCCAGCACTTTGGGAGGTCGAGGGAGGCAGATTACCTGAGGTCAGGAGTTCAAGACCTGCCTGGCCAACATGGTGAAACCCCGTCTGTACTAAAAATAGAAAAAATAATTAGCCGGGTATGGTGGCGGGCTCCTGTAATCCCAGCTACTCAGGAGGCTGAGGCAGGAGAATGGCTTGAACCTGGGAGGTGGAGGTTGCAGTGAGCCGAGATCACGCCCCTGCACTCCAGCCTGGGTGACAGAGCGAGATTCTGTCAAAAAAATTTTAAAAAGGCAGGCACAGTGGCTCATGCCTGTCATCTCAGCACTTTGAGAGGCCGAGGCGGGCAGATACCTCAGGTCAGGGGTTCAAGACCAGCCTGACCAACACGCTGAAACCCTGTCTCTACTAAAGATACAAAAAATTAGCAGGGCGTGGAGGTGGGCACCTGTCATCCCAGCTACTCAGGAGGCTGAGGCAGGAGAGTCACTTGAACCTGGGAGGCAGAGGTTGCAGTGAGCTGAGATCGTGCCATTGTGCTCCAGTCGGGGCAACAGAACAAGACTCTGTCTCACAAATAATCAAAATAAAAAAAGAAAAGCGGGGTGGGGTGGCCCAGCCATTGAGTATCCTTTCTCCCCAGATGTGAACCATCCGTTTCCAAGATGTGGGTCACAGACAGTGGAACACAGAACTGTGGCTGCATTCTCAAAGACTCACTGGTGTCCAGAGCCTCGGGACCGTGTGACGTTTGAACATCTGAACACCCTCCATTTCCCTTCATATTCTCCAGCTCCCCTGCACGGAGAAGTGAGCCTTTGGAGGTCCTTTCAGTCCTCTTAGGGTGTCTCTGCTCGCCTTCCATTGACAAGAACAATTGCAAAAAGGCGGTACCCGGCGGTACTCCCTGAGGTCAGGAGTTCAAGACCAGCCTGGCCAACATGGTGAAACCCCGTCTCTACTAAAAATAGAAAGAAAAAAAAAATAGCCAGGCGTGGGGACAGGGGCCTGTCATCTCACCTACTCAGGAAGCTCGAGACAGGAGAATCACCTGAACCCAGGAAGCAGAGTTTACAGTGAACGGAGATTGCACCGCTCTCCTCTCCCCCTCTTTTTTTTTTTTTTTTTTTTAATGGTGCAGAATTGGCTGTTTAATATCTGAGCAGGCCAGAGTCTTGAAGGATGCCAGAAATGGAAGGTTGACACCTGGGGTCGTGGGAGGGTCCCTACCAGGTGAGAACAGACAGATATAGCCCAGCAGCCCGGCGGCCACAGAACCTTACCCTGTAACAGGCGTCCGTGGCAGCCTTATTGAAATGGGAAGGTTCGTTATCCCGTTTCCATTTAATTGTTATTTTGCCGGCAGAAAAGCCTGGACTTTCTCTGAGAGGCGGGTATGCTGTTGTCCTTTTAGACTCCCTGGGGAAGAGTCTTTAAAAAATTCCCTCCCCAGTGAAGCCAGTGCCCAGCGTTTGCCTCTTCACACTGACTGACTCTGTAAAGTACGGATGTTACGGAGGGGAGGGCCTCCCAGCCCCTGGCTTCCCGGAGAAATTGGGAAGGGTTGTCTGCAGCCTCCCAGCCTTAAAAACACTTGACAAGTTGACATCCTCACTGCTAAGTGGGCTTGATGGAGGCTCGTCAACCCCAGGACCCGCTGATCCACCGTGGCAGGGATCATCTCCACAGCCTGATGCGAAGTGATAAGTTGGATTTGCTTCCAGCAGGGTGAAAGCAATTGGGTCTCACTTGTTCTCCATGTAGCGCAAGAGCCAAGCGAGGGGCTGCCTGGCAGAACCCGTGTTCCCTCCGTGCACCGTTCAGTCATCTCGGAAACACAGTGCAAATTGTTTAAACCTTAAAAACACAGCGCTATGAATGTGCCTCCCGATGGCACCGGGTTTGGATGAGATGAGAGGCCGTGGCGATGAATTTCACATGTGGATTTTCGAGCTTGCCAAAATGCTGGGCGAAAGATGGAGGTAATTGCCAGGGTGGTTGGCCTTGCCAGTAATCTGTCTGTCTCTTCTCCCTTCTCTCCTCTCTCTCTCTTGCACGCTTTTTCTTTTTTCTTTTTTTTTTTTTTTGCTTCAAGAATCTGGTTGCCTTAATGAGAATCTTTGCACTGGCTAAGCTGACCTTTCACGTCTCGAACCCAACACAGAAGCTTTGCCTCAGCCGGAGTGATGGGGAGCCGTGTGGATCTGAAAGCTCTCGCTGGCCAAAGCAGAAATGATCTCTGACAGGGCCAGGCTGAATTCCCAAGGCACAGTCACAGCCACCCGCCCCTCTCCTCTCTCCCTCTTTTTTTTTTTTTTAATGGTCCAAAATTGGCTGTTTCATATCTGAGCAGGCCAGAGTCTTGAAGGATGCCAGAAATGGAACGTTGATGCCCGGGGGCGTGGGAGGGTCCCTGCCAGGTGAGGCAGCCCGTGATGACAGCCCCCAGTGAACAAGCAGGCAGCAGCCCTGTCCATTGTGAGACGGTGACCTTGGGAATCTGTGTAGATAGAAATTTCCGGAAGGATTTAAGCAGGTTAGGTTCCCACCCCATCACCCTTTTTTCAACATAGACACTCCATAAATAAAAAGGAGATTAAAAATGTGTCTTTCAGCTGGGTGTGGGGGCTCATGCCTGTAATCCCAACACTTTGGGAGGCTGAGGTGGGTGCATCACTTGAGGTCAGGAGCTCGAGACCAGCCTGGCCAACATGACAAAACCCCATCTCTACTAAAAACACAAAAATTAGCCGGGTGTGGTGGCAGGCGCCTGTAGTCCCAGCTACTCAGGAGGCTGAGGCAGGAGAATCGCTGGAACCCGGGAGGTAGAGGTTGCAGTGAGCCGAGGTCGTGCTACTGCACTCCAGCCTGGGCGACAGGGTGAGACTCCATCAAAGAAAAAAAGGTGGAAGAAGGAAGGGAGGCAGGGAGGAAGGAAGGAAGGAAGGAAGGAAAGAAGGAAGGAAGGAAGGAATTACAGGAAGGATTTAAGTAGGTTAGGTTCCCATTCTATGACCCTGTCTCACCATAGACACTCCGTAAAGAAAAGAGAGATTAAATCTGTGTCTTTTGCAATGCAGGCTGTTGACAAAAATGAGGAACGGGATGTGGAGCTGCATGTCAGCGGCAATGGCCACAGAGGAAAGCCTAGGTGGCCGCTCCAGAAACAAAGGGGCTGTTCCAGGTGACGCCAAACTGGCACAGATGAGGCTCAGAAGAGACTCCTGTGACAGATATGGATGATATCTTCAGAAAGGGCAAAATTCAGCCACCAAAGCACAATCGAGGCCAAAGACAGGGCTGTCACGGTATCAGGCAGCGTCCGAAAGCCTAATACACATGGACATTGCAACATAACTTTTACCTGAGAAAATGTCCACGTTCACCGCCTGGGGAAGCAAGCTACACTATACAAAGAAATATCCAGTGAGCACAACAGAAGACATCTAACCTCACTGTGAAATAGAAATGACGAGTCTCCTACATCTGAGGATCCATCTACACTTTACAATAGACACATTCAGTGTCCTCCATCTGGGGTCCACCAGTGCTCTACAATACAGACACTCAATGTCCTCCATCTGGGATCCACCTACAGTCTACAATACATACACTCAGTGTCCTCCATCTGGGATCCACCTACAGTCTACAATACATACACTCAATGTCCTCCATCTGGGGTCCACCTACAGTCTACAATACAAACACTCAATGTCCTCCATCTGGGGTCCTCCTACAGTCTACAATACATACACTCAATGTCCTCCATCTGGGGTCCTCCTACACTCTACAATACAAACACTCAATGTCCTCCATCTGATGTCCACCTACAGTCTACAATACACACACTCAATGTCCTCCATCTGGGGTCCACCTACAGTCTACAATACACACACTCAATGTCCTCCATCTGGGGTCCTCCTACAGTCTACAATAGACACACTCAATGTTCTCCATCTGGGGTCCACCTACACTCTACAATACATACACTCAATGTCCTCCATCTGGGGTCCACCTACAGTCTACAATACACACACTCAATGTCCTCCATCTGGGGTCCTCCTACAGTCTGCAATAGACACACTGAGCGTCCTCCATCAGGGATCCACCTACAGTCTACAATACACACACTCAGTGTCCTCCATCTGGGATCCACCTGCACTGTACAATAGAGATGGCCAGTGACCACCATCTTGGCACCCACCCACACTCTCCAACAGAGATAATTCCCAGTGTCCCCTCTTTTGGGAACCTACCTGCACTCTGCAATTAATATGCACATTGTCAACTTTCTGGGGTTTCTTCCTGCAATCTGGGATAGACCTATGTGTCATTCACTGTCCTTGAGTAGCTGAAGGTCGTTGCTCTGGCAATTTTTGGAAGGAAGGTGGGTCTCAATCTAAGGCATTTTTGGAAGGAAGGTGGGTCTCAATCTAAGGCATTTTTGGAAGGAAGATGGGTCTCAATCTAAGGCATTTTTGGAAGGAAGGTTGGTCTCAATCTAAGGCATTTTTGGAAGGAAGGTTGGTCTCAATCTAAGGCATTTTTGGAAGGAAGGTAGAGCTTCATTTCGTGTCCACCTGCAGCCTCTTATGTTTTATTCTTGTGTTTTCTCTCACTGTTTTGCCTAGCAGAAGCACAGCCATGAAGCCATGTCCATGAGATGTTCTGTAGAGTCTGGAGTAATCCCTCGTTTCCACGTCTTGTCCTGCCATGGAGTGCCCCAGAGTTCTGGGATGTGGAAGGTGCCATCCCCTGCCCAGCACCGTGCTGCCCGGCTCCCTCCTTATCCCAGTGGCTTCCCGAACTCCCGGGCCTGCTGGAGGAAACACCTGTGCTGGCGACCCGGAGGCCCTTCCCTCCAAACCCTGACTCCGGGGTCAGCGACGCCAACAGGTGTTTTTTCTCAGAATCGCCTTCTTGTCTGAATTGAGCCCCGGGATCAGAAGGCCAAGGGGCCAGGGGTCAGACGCAGCCACGCAGCGTTCCCCGGGGGCCAGGGCTGACCAGGTGGTTGATATTATCAGAGCTCATTTGCTGAAGCTGGACTGGCGTGTTCTCGGCGGTCTCAAATAAATTTAACGAGAGCGACTTTCAAAGCCCACCTATTAGGGCCGTCTGCTCAATGGACAGGAGGGTTAACCGTAATTCGAGGAAGCAGTTTGGCCGTCTCCAAATAGGAACACATGGACCGTGCGGCTTGGCCCCATTTGTGGTAATTTTCAGGTCGCATTTCCATTTGTAAGAAACATAACTACTTACATATGGAAAGAATGAATAAGAGAAGTCATTAAAATTTCTCTAATTTAGGGAGGAAAAAAAAGAAACTTAATGAAGTAATATACCAGGGCAGGCAGAAATGTAAATTAGACATGGGAAGAAAAGCTATTAACAGGATTGCTGGATGGCTGCATTGCTTGCCTGGTTTTTTTTTTTTTTTTTTTTTTTTTTTTTTTTTTTTTTTT
>NC_045456.1:22566473-22571740 GCF_002776525.5 Piliocolobus tephrosceles | reverse complement strand
TGGTTTTTTTTTTTTTTTTTTTTTTTTTTTTTTTTTTTTTAATCTAATGAATTTATGAATTGCTAGTTCTCGGGTCACAGATTTTGCTAATTTCCGATGTGTTTAGCTCTGCAGTAAGAAGGGAGGGTTTGCTTATGAACCACGGATGTTAAGTCCATTAGTGGGGTATTTGCTAATCAGAACATAAATGGTAACAAGTATGGTCCAGCATTAAAAAAAAAAAAAAAAAAAAAAGACGGAAAAACACATGAATTATTTTAAGTTGGGGTTTTTCCAACTTCTGTCCATTGTCACTGCAGATCATCAGAAAATTTAAATATCAAGGAGTAAGAGGCAACCTAGCTACGTAGCTGCCTGATTATAAAATGTATGTGGAACCTTTCTTTTTTTTTTTAAACAGAGTCTTGCTTTGTTGCCCAGGCCAGAGTGCAATGGTGAGATCTCGGCTCACTGCAACCTCCACCTCCCAGGTTTGAGCAATTCTCCTGCCTCAGCCTCCTGAGGAGCTGGGATTACAAGCACCCACCACCATGCCCAGCTAATTTTTGTATTTTTAGTAGCAACAGGGTTTCACCATGTTGGCCAGGCTGGTCTCAAACTCCTGACCTCAGGTGATCCGCCTGCCTCCACCTCCCAAAGTGCTGGGATGACAGGCATGAGCCCCGGTGGCTGGCCAAAAAAATTCTTTTTAAATGGAGTCTTGCTTTGTGGTCTAGGCTGGAGTGCAGTAGCACAATCATGGCTCACTGAAGCCTCAACCTCCCAGGCTCAGGTGATCCTCCCACCTCAGCCTCCCAAGTAGCTCAAATTATGAGCGTACACAACCACATCTGAGTAGTTTTTAGGTTTTTTGTAGAGACAGAGTTTCACCATCTTGCCCAGGCTGGTCTCCAACTATTGAGCTCAAGCCATCTGCAGGTCTTGGCCTCCCAAAGAGCTGGAATTACAGGCATGCGCCACCGTGGCCAGCCTTAACATGTTTTCTTACCAGGCTGGGCATGATGGCTTGTGCCTATAATCCCAGCACTTTGGGAGGCTGAGGCGGGTGGATCACCTGAGGTTGGGAGTTTGAGACCAGACTGACCAACATGGAGAAACCCTGTCTCTACTAAAAATACAAAAATTAGCTGGGTGTGGTGGTGTGCACCTGTAATCCCAGCTACTCGGGAGGCTGAGGCAGGAGAATCACTTGAACCCAGGAGGCAGAGGTTGCAGTGAGCCGAGATCGTGCCATGGCACTTCAGCCTGGGCGACAAGAACGAAACTCCATCTCAAAAAAAAAAAAAAAAAAGTTTTGTTACCATCTTCTTCCTGGAAGAGAGGGCTGCACGCAGTCATTGCATGAGAATAGAGGGAAATAACCAAAACACGAGAGATGCTTCTATTTCAGCTGTGGCTTCTGCAGACGTCGAAGACGTCTTATGACTGAAGGAGTGGAGAAGTGCTGTGTGTGCCTCACCACAGTTCTGGGGAGAGAAGGATGCTCCTGGCATCTCAACGCCATCTGCTCTCTAGACACCGTGTCCCTCCAGCTCTGGCAAGATTCTCACCGTCTCCACCAGCAAATTTTTTTGATCTTAGAGACCCATCAAGTGGCTTTGGAATGCATGAGACAGAGAGGACGGAGGTTTCTGCCTTAACTTTTGTTTCCACCATCCAGCCGTTGAGCGTGTCCAGTAAATTCCAGATGTTTATAAGTCAACCAGGCTGTGGTATCTCCTGTCGCAGAAGCCTGGGTCAACCAACACACCTGTACAGGGAAGACTAGGAAGGTTACAGAAATGCTGGTCCTGAAATGGTGTTCGTTTCTCTGTGCAGTTCTTCTGGGGCATCATCCCAGTGAGAACCAGCAAATAAATGATCATCCTGGAGAGCAGGTGTGTGCCGGTTTAAGAGGAGGCAGAGAGAAAAGGAAGTCATCATTTGCCCCCACCCCTCCATGTATCTTCGTCCTACTGTAATCAAGTGGAAATGAGTAAGAAGAACCACGTCTGGGCCGGGCACGGTGGCTCACGCCTGTCATGCCAGCACTTTAGGAGGCCGAGGCAGGTGCATCACAAGGTCAACAGATCGAGACCATCCTGGGCAACATGGTGAAACCCCGTCTCTACTAAAAATACAAAAATTAGCTGGGCGTGGTGGCACGCACCTGTAGTCCCAGCTACTGGGGAGGTTGAGGCAGGAGAATCGCTTGAACCCGGGAGGTGGAGGTTGCTGAGAGCCAAGATGGCACCACTGCACTCCAGCCTGGCGACAGAGTGAGACTCCATCTAAATAGAAAAAAAAAATAATCAGATCTTGTGAGAACCCACTCAGTATCACGAGAACAGCATGACGGTAACCGTCCCCATGATTAAGCTGCGTCCCACTGGTCCCTCTCATGACACCTGGGGAAAATGGGAACCCCAATTCATGATGAGGTTTTGGGATCAGGGGACAGAGCCATACCGTATCAAACAGCTTTCTTTCTGCCCCCAAAAAAACTGACATGAGGATCTTGAAGAAATACCTGGATTCCCACGGTCACTGATGAATTATCCACAATAACCAAGACACGGGCAAACCAAGCGACCACAAATGGATGAATGGATAAAGAAATTGTGAAAATTATCCACAATAGCCAAGACACACAACCAAACCAAGCGACCATGAATGGATGAATGGATAAGAAATTGTGAAAATTATCCACAATAGCCAAGACACACAACCAAACCAAGCGACCATGACTGGATGAATGGATAAGAAATGGTGAAAATTATCCACAACAGCCAAGACACACAACCAAACCAAGCGACCATGAATGGATGAATGGATAAAGAAATTGGGAAAAGTATCCACAATAGCCAAGACACGGACAAACCAAACGACCATGAACGAATGAATGGATAAAGAAATTGGGAGAATTATCCACAATAGCCAAGAACAGACCAAACCAAGCGACCATGACTGGATGAATGGATAAGAAATTGTGAAAATTATCCACAATAGCCAAGACACGGAACCAAACCAAGTGAGCATAAATGGATGAATGGATAAAGAAATTGGAAAAATTATCCACAATAGCCAAGACACGGACAAACCAAACGACTATGAACGAATGAATGGATAAAGAAATTGGGAAAAGTATCCACAATAGCCAAGACACACAACCAAACAACCATGAATGAATGAATGGATAAGAAATTGGGAGAAGTATCCACAAGAGCCAAGACATGCAACCAAGGGAGCATGAATGGATGCATGGATACAGAAATTGGGATATCAATAATACAGTGCATTGGAATATTACTCAGCCCTGAAAAAGAAGAAAATCTTGTCATTTGCAACAACACAGGTGAACCTGGAGGACATTATGTTTTGTGAGATAAGCCAGGCACGGAAACACAAATACTTCGTGATCTCCCTTACATGAGGAATCTAAAATAGTCATACTCATAGAATCAGAGAGTAGAACTCACGCCATGTCTTCCGTGGATTGATTTTGGCCAAGAAGAACAATGCATTCATGTGAAACATGGATAGTCTTCTGCAAATGTGGTGACGTGACCTAAAGGCCTTTGCTGTGTTCATGCCAGCACTGCCTGTTTTATCCTCTGAGCGAAGAGGTATTCTCCACATTTGCCTCATAGCGGTGCTGCATCGTGAAACGACAGAAGGGAAGAGAAACTTCTGAGCTCTGGATGCACTTTCCACACTCAGACGAGAGCTGACCACAGGTTTCATCTGCCGTTATCCCTTTCCTTTTATATTTTTTATTTTTCATTGACCAATAAGAATTGCATATATTTAATATGCAATCAATGTACCCCATAATATATAATATACAAGTATATATACATTTAAATATGCATAATGTAATACATATCTATTTATATATTTATTTATATGTATAATAACATACCTATATTATTGTACCACATAATACATTTATATAACATATACAAATATTTTAAATATATTTACATATAAATACTCGTATATTATATGTATTTATTATATTAAAATAAATATATATTATTGTACCCCATTATATTGTTATGTATGTAATATGTATAAATATATATTTAAAGATATATAATATATTTAAAATAATATATTTATATATTATATAATAATTTTACATATTATATATAAAATATAATTATACATATGTGTAAATATAATTTATATTATATATAAAATATAATTGTACCTATTATATATAAAATATATACTGTATAGTAATTGTACATATTGTATATTATATTATTATATATAACGTTTTATATTATAAAACATATTATTATATATAACGTTATAATATATTTTATGTTATAAAACATATTTTATATATAACGTTATAATATATTTTATATTACAAAATATATATTATATATTATATAATAATTATACGTGTTCTATAGTATAATTAATATTAAAATAATATAATGTGTAACATATATTATATAATGTATGACATATAAATATAAATTTATACATACATATTCATTATATGTATTTATAGGTATTAAATGTATAATAAAATAAATACTTATTATCATACCCTATTATATATCTATACACACACATACCCCATTTTATACATATATACATATGTATATGATGAATTGAAATTAGGATCTATAATGTACATATTATGGGGTGTAATGTGACGTTTTGACATAGGGTTTTACACATTTCACATTTTGAAATGTCTAAAAGAGTCGATTCTCAACGTTCTCTCCAAGCCCGTGTTTAATGCGGCTGTTGAAAGCGTAAGCCAAGATTTTGGACGTCCCCGGCTGCAAGTAGCTCCTTACCCTCCACACCAAGGCACCATCATCTCCCAAGCTGGGTTCTTGGAATTTTGCGCAAGAATGTACAGTGCCTAGGCCCCCAGATCTCTGGCATCCTATAAATGCATTCAACAAGGCCAGGCGCAGTGGCTCACGCCTGTTATCCCAGCACTATGGGACGCCAAGTCGGGTGGATCACCTGAGGTCAGGAGTTCGAGACCAGCCTGACCAACATGGTGAACCCCTATCTCCACTTAAAATCCAAAAGTTAGCCCATGTGGTGGTGCAGGCCTGTAATCCCAGCTACTCGGGAGGCTGAGGCAGGAGAATTGTTGGAACTCGGGAGGTGGAGGTTGCGGTGAGCCGAGATCGTGCCATTGCACTCCAGCCTAGGGGACAAGAGGGAATCTCCGTCTCAAGATTAGATAGATAGATAGATACATAGATAGATAGATAGATAGATAGATAGATAGATAGATAGATAGATAGATA
>NC_045456.1:22555670-22566463 GCF_002776525.5 Piliocolobus tephrosceles | reverse complement strand
ATAGATAGATAGATAGATAGATAGATAGATAGATAGATAGATAGATATAGATAGATAGACAGATAGATACACAGATACATAGAGAGATAGATGATAGATAGATAGATAGATAGATAGATAGCTACATAGATAGATAGATACATAGATAGATAGATAGATAGATAGATAGATAGATACATAGATAGATAGATACATAGATAGATAGATAGGTAGATAGATAGATAGATAGATAGATAGATAGATAGATAGACAGATACATAGATAGATAGATACATAGATAGATAGACAGCTAGACAGACAGATAGATACATAAATAGATAGATACATAGATAGATAGATATAGATAAACAGACAGATAGATACATAGATAGATAGATAGACAGACAGATACATACATACATATATACATACATTCAATGTCCCCTCAGTTGGCTCCATACCCTTGTCCTGTAAAATTCCCAACATCCCACAGCCAAGCCCAACTTCTTGTTGCCTGGGCAACAAGAGTGAAACGCCAACTCTAAATAAATAAATAAATAAATAAATAAATAAATTATATTATATTATATTATATTATATCATATTATATTATATATTCAGTGTCCCCTCAGTTGGCCTTGTCCTGTAAAACTCCCAACATCCCACAGCTCAGCCCGACTTCTTAGGATGGATAATTCCTTAGGATATGATATCTTATCCTAATTTCTTAGGATAAGAAAGATCAGGATGGACAGAGAAAACTCAAAAGGCATTGCAGGAAGACATGCTTCAGGCACACATTCTTGGGCGTCTGGCTGTTTTCCTGAGGTCCCCCAAATGCGTTTTCTTAACCGAAGAGAGCTCTGGGAACAGTGGGGTTTTTGTTTCTGTGGGATTTGCCCCTCTCACAGGGCAGGTGCTAAACGTAGATTTTCCTAAGCGGTGGTTTATAGGGCTCTGGGGCAGTGTCAACGGCCTTAGACAAGCGCAAACATAAAAGTCAGAGGCTGCTGGAAACGTTTAAAGAAACGGGAAGAGGGCGGCCGGGGAGCCGGGGGCCTGATCCAGTACCTTGGTCCTGTCGATTTTACGTCCCGACCACACTGGATGTGGATGGAAATAGCTGGGTGGGTTTGTGTGAATTAAAACATTTATAGAACCCCACGCTCCTGTTAGCTCTTAGGTGAGTTATTAAAGTACAGTTAGTGTAAACACGGGGGTCGTAAACCTGCAGGGCTCAAGCACCAATTAAAATAATAAAATGCAAGGGGCCACCGCAAACTGAAGGGTCTTTGGCACGGGCTGCAAGGGAGAGGAGGAGGGAGGCCCAGCCGGGCTGCCTGGGAGGGGGATCCTGGAGGATTCCAGCTCCAGGAAGAAGCACAGAGGTCACAGGGAAAGAAACAGGGCCATGGGGATGCTGGAACGAGAAAAAGGTTCCCTGGACAGCAGAGATTTCCAACCAGGAGATGCACCCCCGGATACGGGACAGCTGCAGATTAAACGGGTGTTGAGGGGTTCATCCTGCGTTCTATGAAGAGGTAGGGATTTCATGCTGTGGACGCCAGTGCAAGAAAACGGACAGGGTACGATGGGGATGTCACCAAACTCCTCAGCCGCTGGGTGTGGGATGCAGGAGGGGATATGCCTTCTCCCCCCTTGGGGCTGGGATGGAGGAAGGGTCATGTCTACACCCGAACTCCCTGGGATTGAGATGGAGGACGGGACATGTGTCCACATTCCCCCCACAGGGGCTGGGATGAAGGAACAGGCTTTCTCCTGACCCCCCCCCCCCCGCCCCCGTTCCTCCCCATCCTCCTAAAATCGCCTTTGCAAAAATTATAACTGAAGAAGCTGACAGCAAAAGAGATGAGAGGTCACCACCGCCCCCACCCCTCTTCTTTCTCACCTCCAAACTGTCTTCATTCATTCCTGGGCACAGGCCAAAGTAGCCTCTTGGAAGGAATTGAGTTGATAGTTTAAACTCTGAAACAAAACTGACAATGGCCCTTTTCTGGGAGGGCAGGGAGGTGGGCAACCTTCTTGCTTGAGGACCAGTCTGCCTTTGCAGGACTCACCAGTTAGCTACAACATGAGGAATTACTGTAGAGGGGCCATGGAGCCTCTGGCTCCAAGAGTCGGAACCTCCCCGAATAGCTCCTGGAGATAACACCATTGTTGCAAAACTTAAAGTCAGTGTTGGAGATATACTGCACATCCTGGATTCTAATCCAGGAGGTGACACCAGCCAGACCAGTCATCTGGCTCAACCAGATATCAGCCATCCCACACAGCACAGAGGACAGCAAGAACTCACTTCAATCCCTTACAATTTCATCCCCAACCTGACCAGTCAGCCTCTCTACCTCCCAAGCCCCCAGCCACCAAATTACCCTTAAAAACTCCAATCCCCTGCCACGTGTGGTGGCTCACACCCGTCATCCCAGCACTTTGGGAGGCCGAGGTGGGCGGATCACCTGAGGTCAGGAGTTTGAGACCAGCCTGACCAACATGGTGAAACCCCGTTTCTACTAAAAATATAAACATTAGCCAGGCGTGGTGGTGGGTGCCTGTAATTCCAGCTACTCCAGAGGTTGAGGCAGGAGAATCGCTTGAACCCAAGAGGCGGAGGTTACAGTGAGCCGAGATTGTGCCACTGCACTCCAGCCTGGGCGACAGAGCAAGACTCCGTCTCAAAAAAATAAAATAATAAAATAAAATAAAATAAAATAAAATAAAATAAAATAAAGTAAAATAAAATAAAATAAAATTAAATTAAATTAAATTAAAGTAAACTAAAAATAAAATAAAGTAAAATTAAATTAAATTAAATAAAGTAAAATAGAATAAAGTAAAATAAAATAAAATAAAGTAAAATAAAATAAAATAAAGTAAAATAAAATAAAAGTAAAGTAAAATAAAATAAAATAATAAAATAAAATAAAAACAAATAAGAATAAAAAATTCAATCCCCAAATTATCGGGGAGATGGATTTGAGTAATAATGAAACTCTGGTTTCCCACACAGCCGGCTCTGCATGTATTACCCATTCTCCACTACAGTTCACCTGTCCTTTCTTCCCATAACCAGTCAAAAATCTATGCTCTTTGTGATTCTAAATTTCCTTCCTTTTTCTCCAGGTCTTCCTCCGAGCTCCTGTGTTTGGCTTTCTGGCTGTGACAATGGCAGATATCTCAGCATGGCCATCATCTCCCTTGGGAGTTCGAACATGGCACGCAGCTTCTGAGTCTTCCCAAGACTAATTATATCATCTGAGAACCCTCTGCTGTGAACTTGGTTGCTGTCGTGTGCCGGTTGCACGTGATTTTCAGGTGCGTTGCTGTTTGATTGACCCATCTCGTCCTGGGAGGAGCCTTTGGCGATGTCTCCTGGGTTTGAGTTGCAGCCTGGGATGACCCTGCTAGACTTCGAGTGACCCCCACAAAGGAAATATTTGCTGAGTGTATCTGATGGGACAGCCGTGTTTGTTGTTGGAAAGACCAGCGTGGCTGTGTCTGGGGTCAAAGCAACATCTATTTTTTTTTTCTTTTTGAGATGGAGTCTCACCCGGTTGCCCAGGCTGGAGTGCAGTGGCACAATCTTGGCTCACTGCAACCTCCACCTCCCGGGTTCAAACTATTCTACTGCCTTAGCGTCCCAAGTAGCTGGGACTACAGGTGCACACCACCATGCCGGGCTAACTTTTGATTTTTCATAGAGATGGGGTTTCACCATGTTGGCCAGGCTGGTCTTGAACTCCTGACCTCAGGTGATCCACCCGCCTCAGCCTCCTAAAGTGCTGGGATGACAGGCGTGAGCCACCACACCCAGCCCAAAGCAACATCGTAAAATCATTTTTCCACCGCCCACTGCCTAGGATCCTCTGTGGGAAGAACTTGCCTCTTTCTCAAATTCATGAGTGTTTTGCCCTGATATTCACCCTTGCGTTTCCAATTCTTTTGCAGTTAACCCGGAGGGACTTGTGTGAGTCTATTTTTACCCCCCTAATACATTGACATGGGTTTTAACAGATGGGAGGAGCTGACAGAATTCTGTCAAGGTATGGCAGGTGCTCAGGTCCAGATCCTGAAGCCTCCAGATGTTGGATGTCGTAACCTCACAGCCTGCCTTGTTATCTCACTGCAGATGGAGTTAGAGGGGTTTTTCTGGTTTACCCTCAGTGGACAGCATTCTCTTCCCCTTGTCCTGATAGGAGGCAGCCAGATGCTTAGGCAGGAAGGGGCAGGTCCATGGCGAAACCCCACCTTCAAGTCAAAAACCACCTGAGGACCAGAAGACCAGAGTGAGAAACTCTGTTCCTATTTGCCCACCCTGTCCCAATTGATTCTTTCTGAATAATGTTTTTAATTTAATTAATTAATTAGTTTGTTTATTTCTGAGACAGAGTCTCCGTCTGTCGCCCAGGCTGGAGTGCACTGGTGCGATCTCAGCTCGCTGCAACCTCTGCATTTGTCAGCCTCAAGCAATGGTCCTGCCTCAGCCTCCCAAGTAGCTGGGATTGCAGGTGTCCACCACCACACTGGGGTAATTTTGGTATTTTTAGTAGAGACAGGGTTTCTCCGTGTTGGTCAGGCTGGTCTGTAACTCTTGACTTCAGGTGATCCACCCGCCTCAGCCTCCCAAAGTATTGGAATGACAGGCATGAGTCACCTCATCCGGCCTGAATAATGCCTTTTGATCAATCAAATGCTGCTGTTTCCAGTACTACCTATGGCCTGCCCCTCCCCCATGCTGAGTCACATTGTGGGGACTTTCCCAACTTCAGGTCTGGGGACCACCCCCTCTTCCCCTCTCTGCAGAAAGCTGTCTCATCACGTCACAAAGCTCTGTGGCTTGTCAGCGTGTCCTCATTCTTCTTGGACATGGGACAAGAACTCGGGAATTTAAGCCTCATTCTTCTTGGACACGGGACAAGAACTCGGGAACTGGTGCATAAGTGTAGCTCTACTGGGGCATCACCAGCTGGAAGTCTCCAACTTGCAAAGTGACCAAGAACCAAATCCTCCATCAGTTCCACCCTCCCAACCCCAGAAAAAGAGACTGCAACCGCTCAACCGGCACAGCCAATAGCGGCGAACAAGAAGTTCAGGAACCATGTCCGAAAAGTTGAGGGACCTTGGTCAAACATTCACAAAAGTGGAGTTTAACTGAGACGTTGATTCTGGCCATGCTTTTCCTTTTAAGTGCTGCATGAAATGAATTTGTTTATATAGAAATATTGCATTCTACGTTAGAGAAAATAGACCAGAGACAGAAGCGTATGCCTATAATCCCAACACTTTGGGAGGCTGAAATGCGAGGATCCCTTGAATCCAGGAGTTCAAGACCAGCCTGGGCTACATAGCAAGACTTTGTCTTTACAAAGGATACAAAAATTAGCTGGGTGTGGTGGCACACACCTGTAGTCCCAGCTACTTGGGAGGCTGAGATGGGACGATCGCTTGAGCCCAGGAGTTGTTGGAGGCTGCAATGAGCTATGATTACTCTGCTGCTGCTCTTGATTCTGGGTGAGTCCTTGTCTCAGAATAAATAAATCAATACATAAATCAAAGAGGCATCTGGCCGCCTCCTATCAGGACAATGGGAAGAGAATGCTGTCCACAAAGGGTAAACCATATTGTTTTATGTAATCATGCCCAACCCACTGCCAATATTAGCTAAACAGCTATCGTTCATGCTTGATTTGCTGAAACCAGGTGGATAGTTACAGGAACAAACGTGTTTGTCCATGACTG
This sequence comes from Piliocolobus tephrosceles, assembly GCF_002776525.5. Classification (NCBI taxonomy): domain Eukaryota; kingdom Metazoa; phylum Chordata; class Mammalia; order Primates; family Cercopithecidae; genus Piliocolobus; species Piliocolobus tephrosceles. Next base: position 22,560,727 of record NC_045456.1, on the reverse strand, counting down.
TTTGGGAGAACAGACTCCCATTTCTGCCATTTGGGAGAGGAAAGATCTTTGTGTATTATTTATGTTTCTTTAGTTCTTGTTGATGTATCCAATGTTTCTAGTTCCTCTTGTAAGGTGTTTTGGCATCATTGATTAATATATTTCTAGGAAATTAAATACAGGGCTTACTGCAGCCTCCCAATTCCTGGGCTCAAGTGATCCTCCCAGCTCAGCCTCCTGAGAAGCAGTGACTACAGGTGTGCACCACCATACCTAGTTAATTTTTAAATTTTTTGGTTTGTGTGTGTATGTGTAGAGATGGGATTTCAATATGTTGCCCAGGCTTGTCTGGAACTCCTGGGCTCCAGCAATTCTCCCACCTCCACTTTCCAAGAATCTGGGACTACAGGTGTGCACTACCACACCCAGCTGACTTTTGTATTTTATGTAAAGACAGGGTCTCGCGTCTTTTCTATTTGCCTGGATTTAGTCATCTATGTCTTTTTGGTTTTCTGATTCAATTTGATGATTTTATTCTTGCAGCTATGCCTCTTTTGGGTCATTCTGTCATGAATGCATTTGCATCATTTATATTTCTTTTCCATTCCTTTTCTTTTTTTTTTTTTAATTGGAGACAATTTTGCTCTCTTGCCCATGCTGGAGTGCAGTGCTGCCATCATGGTTCACTGCAACCTCTGCCCCCTGGGTTCATGCGATTGTCCTGCCTCAGCCTCCCGAGTAGCTGGGACTACAGGCGTGAGCCACCACGCCTGGCTAATTTTTGCATTTTTAGTAGAGATGAAGTTTCACCATGTTGGCCATGGTGACTGTCAAAGTGCTGGGATGACAGGCGTGAGATACCGCACCTGGCCTGCCTATTAACATGTCTTTTTGGCCAGGCACAGTGGCTCACGCCTGTCATCCCAGCAGTTTGAGAGGCTGAGGCAGGTGGATCACCTGAGGTCGGGAGTTCGAGACCGGCCTAGCTAGCATGGTGAAACCCCGTCTCTACTAAAAATCCAAAAATTAGCCAGGCATGGTGGCTCACACTTGCAATCCCAGCTACTCAGGAGGCTGAGGCAGGAGAATCACTTGAACCCGGGAAGCAGAGGATGCAGTGAGCTGAGATTGTAGCATTGCACTCCAGCCTGAGCAACACATTGAGACTTCATCTCCAAAATAAAGTAAAAGTATAAAATAAAAAATAAAGAGCAACAGATAGGAGAGAAGCAGAAACAAAGGTGGAAAGAGTGTCTGATAAAATGCATTGTCTTAAAGCAAAACTACTAGATAAAAGTAAGCTACAGCAGAGAAGGTGAAACAAAGTACACAATTATCACATGGCCTAATTATCATCTTAGAAAAAATATAGAGGCCAGGTGCAGTGGCGGTATTGCAGTACTTGGAAGGCTGAGGTGTGAGGATCGGTTGAGCCCAGGAGTTGGAGACCGGCCTGGGCAACATAATGAGACTGCAAGATAAAAAAAAAAAAAAAAAAAAGAAAGAAAAGAAAAGAAAAAGAAAAAGAAAAGGGCCAGGCACAGTGGCTCATGCCTGTCATCCCAGCACTTTGAGAAGTTGAGGCGGCTGGATCACCTGAGGTCAGGAGTTCGAGACCAGCCTGGTCAACATGGTGAAACCCCATCTCTACTAAAAATACAAACGTTAGCCGGGCATGGTGGCAAGCAACTGTAATCCCAGCTACTCAGGAGGCTGAGGCAGGAGAATCACTTGAACCCGGGAGGCCGAGGGTGCAGTGAGGCAAGATTGCACCACTGCACTCCAGTCTTGGAGACAGACTGAGACTCGAAAGAAAGAAAGCAAGAAAGCAGGAAAGAAAAAAGAAAGAAAGAAAGAAAGAAAGAAAGAAAGAAAGAAAGAAAGAAAGAAAGAAAGAAAGAAAGAAAGAAAGAGAGAGGGAGGAGGAAGGAAGGAAGGAAGGAAGGAAGAAGGAAAGAGGGAGGGAGGGGGGAAAGGAAAGGAAGGAAGGGAGAGAAAAGATTGTCTTTGTGAAAGAAAGAAAGAAGAAAGAAAGAGAAAAAGAAAGAAAGAGACAGAAAGAAAAAGAAAGAAAGAGACAGAAAGAGAAAGAAAGAAAGAGACGGAAAGAAGAAACGAAGGAAGGAAGGAAGAAGAAAGAAAGATATAAATAAAGAAGAAAGAAACAGGGAGGGAGGGAAAGGAAAGGAAGGAAGGGAGAGAAAAGATTGTCTTTGTGAAAGAAAGAAAGAGAGAGAAAGAAAGAAGGAAGGAAGGAAAGAAAGAAAGAGACAGAAAAAGAAAGAAAGAGACAGAAAAAGAAAGAAAGAGATAGAAAAGAAAGAAAGAAAGAGAAAGAAAGAAAGAAAGAAAGAAAGAAAGAAAGAAAGAAAGAAAGAAAGAAAGAAAGAAAGAAAGAAAGAAAGAAAGAAAGAAAGAGAACGAAAGGAAGGAAGGAAGGAATGAATGAAGGAAGGAAGGAAGGAAGGAAGGAAGGAAGGAAGGAAGGAAGGAAAAGAAAAAGAGAAAAAGGAGGGAGGGAATGAAGGAAGGAAGGGAGAAAGAGAAAGAAACAAACGGGTGAGGGAGGGAGGAGAGGAGGGAGACTGAGGCTTTGAAAGGGTGCACTTCAGTTCTTGCTCTTGAGAAAGTGTCCTATTCTCTACCCTGCTCCAATCTACCTGATGAAGATACACCATTACTTCCAGCAGTGGAGTTCAAAGACCTTAATGAACACAGCAAGTCCCCTGTCCACCGCTGCCTTAGCAAGACAGGTGCTCCCTCCCAAAGTGCTGGGGTGACAGACCTGAGTCACCGCGCCCGGCCAGGACACTCTTTTCTTTGATGATCTTCAACGGATGAACGGTTTGAGTTTCTTGGGCTGCTGCAAAAAATGACCAGTAACTGGGTTGCTTAAAACAACACCAATTTAAGGTCTCCCAATTCTGGAAGCAGAAGGTGTCTGCAGGACGGTGCTCCTTTGGAGGCTCCTTCCAGCCTCTCCTGGGGGAGCACCTGAGATCCAGCCTCTCCCAGCTCCTGGGGGCTCCGGGCGTCCCTTGACTTGTGGCCGCATCACTCCAGTCTCTGCCTCCGTCTCCACGTGGCCTCCTCCTCTGTGTCTGTGTCTCCTCTTCTGTCTCTTAGAAGGACACCTGTCATTGCATTTCGGATCCACTCTGCTCCAGGATGCTGTCATCTCCAGATCCTTAACTTACTACGTCTGCAAATACTCTATTTTGAAGAAAGGTTTTACTCACAGGTTCTAGGGGTCAGGACATAAACGTATTTCTTAGGGATCACCATTCAATCTAGTACTATTGTGTCTGCAAGGGCAGTGCTCCTTTTGGAGGCTGTAGGAGAGGCTCCTTCCAGCCTTCTCGTGGAAGGAAAGATAGACCTGTTATGGGACAGGGATCTCGATCTGGATCCCAAGACGGGGTTCCTGCATCCGGTGCAAGAAAGAATTCCGGGCGGGTCCACGGTGCAAAGCAAAAGTAAGTTTATCACCAAAGTAAAGTGTCAAAAATCCAGCTCTACCCCATAGCCAACAGGTTTGCTGAAATGGTAGACAAGAAGGATGAGTAAATGGATGAATTCACAGTGGCTAAATCCACTAATTAGGACTCCGTTTCTCTATCTAGGTATCAACAACCATGGGATGCATCTGACATGCCGACTTCCCACAGCATTTAAGATGATTAAGAAAGCAAAGTACTGAAAATACAGCTACGCCAGAGACAGAATAGGGGGTTCCCAAAGGTACAAGGAGAAACGCGTCCACCCTGGGTACAATATTCGTTTATATATACGAGAAAAAAAGATTATAGGCAAACTGGGTGTCGTGGCTCACGCCTGTAATCCCAGCACTTTGGGAGGCCAAGGGGGAGCTGATCACCTGAGGTCAGGAGTTCGAGACCAGCCTGGCCAACATGGAGAAACCCCGTCTCTACTAAAAATACAACATTAGCTGGGCATGGTGGTAGCAGGCACCTGTAATCCCAGCTACTCGGGAGCCTGAGGCAGGAGAATCACTTGAACCCGGGAGGCAGAGGTTGCGGTGAGCCGAGATTGCACCACTGCGCTCCAGCCTGGGTAACAACAGCAAAACTCCATCTCAAAAAAAAAAAAAAGATCGTGGGGAGATGTGTTCGTCTACAAGGGTTTGTGATAAAGGATTAATTTTCTTAATTACTATATATTTTTATTTTTATGTATTTATTTTAGAGACAGAGTCTCACGCTGGCACTCAGGCTGGAGTGCAGTGGCACAGCCCCGGCTCACTGCAACCTCCTTTTTGTCTCTCTTTTTCTCTCTGTCTCTCTCTCTCTTTCCCTCTCCAACCCTCCCTCCTTCCCTCCCTCTCCATCTCTCTCAGGTTTAACTGATCCTCCCACCTCAGCTTCCCGAGTAGTTGGGATTACAGGTGCCCGCCCCCATGCCCGGTTAATTTTTGTATTTTTTAGTAGAGACTGGGTTTCACCGTATTGGCCAGGCTGGTCTTGAACTCCTGACCTTGTGATCTGCCCACCTCGGCCTCCCAACGTGCCGGGATTACAAGCGTGAGCCACCGCGCCCGGCCCTGCACCTCCCTTTTAATTCATACAAGAGTGGACTTGCAATGTACTCCCAGGCCGAAGTTTGAGCTCCAAACTTGCATTTTCAGACATCACTTTGAAGCATTTGAATAACAACGCGTGCTTGGCAGCTCCAACACCATTCTTTCCTTTACCTTTATTTCATTATTTATGTGCTATTCTCAGTACATTAACATGAAGCGTTGGCTGCGGTCGGAGATGGAAATTTTATTATTTATATGTAATAAATGTATTCATTAATAATTGACGGAATTAGCACACAAATCAAGTTGCAAATTATTAATTTATAACACGCTGGGGGAGGATTTATCAAATTCCAGTAAATACAGTGTTTAATCAACGATAGACTTTAAAAGAGAAAAAATACTTTATGTTAGGATTCAGATCTTGTGTATCTTCCTTAGTTGCTTATTTCTATATTTGCATATTAGCAGATATAAGCTACATTTAAAGATAGTGTATTTCTTTTTCTTTTTTTTTTTTTTTTTTTTTTTTTTTTTT
>NC_045456.1:22553167-22555570 GCF_002776525.5 Piliocolobus tephrosceles | reverse complement strand
CACTGCAAGCTCCGCCTCCCGGGTTCACGCCATTCTCCTGCCTCAGCTTCCCGAGTAGCTGGGACTACAGGCGCCCGCTACCTCGCCCGGCTAGTTTTTTGTATTTTTTAGTAGAGACGGGGTTTCACCGTGTTAGCCAGGATGGTCTCGATCTCCTGACCTCGTGATCCGCCCACCTCAGCCTCCCAAAGTGCTGGGATGACAGGCTTGAGCCACCGCGCCCAGCCACAGTATATTTCTTTTTCTTGCGTAGAGATGAGGTCTCACTATGTTGCCCAGGCTGGTCTCCAATTCCTTGTTTCAAGTGATCTCCCTGCCTTGGCCTCCCAAAGTGCTGGGATTATAGGCGTGAGCCACCGCACCAGGCTAGCGTAGCAGGACGAGCCACAGACAAAACCCCTGAGACAGCGAGTGGTAGAAGGAAGGGCTTTATTCAGCTGGAAGCGTCGGTAAGCTACTGTCTTAAAATCCGAGCTCCTTGAGTGCACAATTTCTGTCCCTTTGAAAGGCTCACGGCACTAAAGATTTCACATGAAAGGATCGTGATGGATTGAACAAGCAGGGGGTACGTGACAGGGGCTGCACGCACCGGTGGTCAGAGAGAAACAGAACAGAGCAGGGAGTTTCACAATGTTCTTCCACATCGTGTCTGGAATCTATGGATAACATCGCTTGCTAAGTCATGAGTTGATTTTTTAACTACTAGGTTTAGGCCAGGCAGGCCCAGGCCTCGTTCCGGCTCTAGTGCCTGGCGCTGAGCTGCCTGCCTTTGGTTTCACTTTCTTGTTTCTTCTTAAAACCGGTACTGAGTATAAAACAATATAAAACAATATGAGAGGATCTCTCTCTTCCCTCACTAGTATACCTATTTTGTTAAACTAATATAAATCATATAGTATAATATAATATGTAGGAGATACAGCTCAGGAAACAGGTTTGCTGAAACGGTAGACAAAGCTAGTGAGTCAATTAATGAATTCCCCGTGGCTAAATCCACTAAGTAAAGGACTCACCTTCCACATCTCGGTATCAGCCACCATTTGATGTGAAATGCCCAGTTTCCAAGTCAAGCCATCGTTGAGGATGTACAAATTAGACCGAACTTGAAGTTGAGAGCAAACATTCCTGTTAGCCCTCCAGATCACCCATTACCTCTTCATTAAAATGAATATTTTCTCTCTCTCTCTTCTGTTGAATTCATAAAAATGTTTTGAACTGAGGATAGGAAATCTTTATTTGACACATTTCCAAATGATGTGAGGGCAATTATCCTGGCTGTTGTCTCTCTCCGTGTCTCTCTGGCTCTGGCTCTGTCTCTATGCCTCTCGGTCTGGCTCTCTGTCCCTCTCTGTCCGTCTCTCTCTCTGTCTGTCTCTCTCTCACTCTCTATCGCAAGGAGCTGCTCTCCTCTTTCCTTTCTTCTGTTCAGACCTGCGTGTGTGTGTGTCTGTCTGTCTACATGCAACATTATTTTGCATGCATTTTACAGCAAGGAGCCAGCCTCCTTTTTTTTTTCTCTTTTTCCTTTTTTTGGCATTATGAGAACTGAAATAAAGACATGTATGTAGGAGTTAAGAAGAAATCACTTAGGCAGATAGTAAGGATATGGAAGTCCTTAGCAAGGCTTTTCTCTTTAATGAAAACCAGCCCCAAGTCATTTTCTAACAAAGAACAGTCTGTAAAGTTGAGCTGCAGACATAGTCAAGCCAGCTAGCAGCTTGCAGGGGGGTGCATCCTGGCAGGAACTAGGCACTAGACACGTTCAAGATGGCTGCTTCATCTTCCCAGCAGGAACTAGGGACTAGACACCTTCAAGATGGCGGCTCCATCTTCCCGGCAGGAACTAGGGACAAGACACGTTCAATATGGCGGTTCCATCTTCCCGGCAGGAACTAGGGACAAGACACGTTCAAGATGGCGGCTCCATCTTCCCTCCTCTTTGTCAACCACATGTACAGTAAGAAAAGCAGACAAGACGGCGCCGAGCAACTGGAAATGCCATTCGCATGAGATCAGGGTGAGGCCACCAGCCTTCCGCACTCACTCGGTGGACAGGGTACCTGATCCAACCAATCTTTGAGCCCTAACCTAAATTCAACACCGTCTTCACCGCCTGCCTGTGAAGTCTGCGGAGGTCAGGTGCCTCCTCCCTTTATGGCTCGCTCTCTCTGTCTCGCCCTCTCTTTCCCTCTCCCTGCCTCCCTCCTTCCCTCCTTCCGCCTCCCTCCCTCCTTCCCTCCCCCTTTCTCTCTCTGTGTCTCTCGGTCTGTCTGTCTCTGTCTCTCTCTCTGTCCGTCTCTCTCTGTCTGTCTCTCTCTCTCTCTCGCAAGGAGCTGCTCTCCTCTCTCCTTTCTTGTGTTCAGACGTGTGTGTCTGTCCGTGTGTCTGTCTCTCTGTCTCTCT
>NC_045456.1:22544241-22552670 GCF_002776525.5 Piliocolobus tephrosceles | reverse complement strand
ATGTATGTATGTATGTATGTATGTATCTATCTATCTATCTATCTATCTATCCATATCTGTCTGTCTGTATGTATCCATCTGCCCATCCATCATCTATCCATCCATCCATTTATCTATGTATTTATGTATGTATATATCTATCCATCCATCCATTTATCTAAATAAGTATGTATGTATGTATGTATCTATCTATCCATCATATGTATCTATCTATCCATCGTATGTATCTTTCTATCCATCCATCCATCTATTCATGGATGTATGTATCTATATCTATCCATTCATCGATGTCTGTCTGTATGTATGTATGTATCCATCTATCTGTGTATCCATCTATCTGTCCATCCTTCTATCCATCCATACATACATGTATGTATGTATGTATGTATGTATCTATCTATCTATCTATCTATCCATCCATCCATCTATTCATGTATGTATGTATGTATGTATATATGTATCTATCTATCTCTCTGTCTATCCATTCATCCATCCATCCATCTATTCATGTATGTATGTATCTATCTATCCATCCATCCGTGTCTGTCTGTATGTATCCATCTATCCGTTCATCTATCCGTCTGTTCATCTACCTATCCATCCATTCATCCATCCATCTATTGATCTATGTATGTATGTATCTATCTAGCTATCTACCTAGCTATCCATCCATCCATCCATCTATTCATCTATGTATGTATGTATCTATCCATTCATCCATCCATTCATGTATGTATGTATGTATTTATCCATCCATCCATCCATACCTGTCTGTATGTATGTATCCATCTATCCATGTAAACATCTATCCATCCATCTATCTATCCATCCATTCATCCATCCATTTATGTATATATGTGTGTATGTATGTATGTATCTATTTATCTATCTAGCTAGCTAGCTAGCTACCTGTCTAGCTATCCATCCATCCATGTATGTACGTATGTATGTATGTAGGCATGTATGTATCTGTCTGTCCATCCATCCATCCAAGTATGTATGTATGTATCCATCTATCTGTCCATCCATCTATCCATCCATCTATGTATGTATCTATCTATCTATCCATCATCTACCATCTATCTATCTACCTGTCCATCCACCTATTCATCCATGTATGTATCTATCTATCCATCCATCCATGTATGTATGTATGTATGTTTGTAGGCATGTATGTATCTGTCTGTCCATCCATCCATCTAAGTATGTATGTATGTATCAATCTATCTGTCCATCCATCTATCCATCTATGTATGTATGTATCTATCTATCTACCCATCATCTACCATCTATCTATCTATCTCATCTATCTATTTATCATGTATCTGTGAATCATCTGTCTATCCACTCATCTCCTGCCCCCTCCAGCTGTGCATGCACTTGTGTACTTACCTATCTATGACAACCAGAGAGATTTTACCCCCGGGAGATATTTTGCGATATCTGGTGGCAATTGTGGTTGTCACAACTGCGGAGGGAGTGGTCCTGGCACCTGGTGGGTGGAGCCCAGGGTCTCTGCTCAACACCGTGCAGTGCTCAGGACGGCCCCACCACAGACAGTCCTCCATCCAGAAATGTCAGCAGAGCCTGGGCTGAGGGACCGTGACATAGACAAGGATTTCCTTCTCTCAGCTGTGGGTTTGATAACTCTACAACATGCCTGTTCCGTGCCACCGTCTCTGATGTTTCACTATTACAGTTCCCCCAAATAGAACACCGTAACTCATAACAACCACAAATGCACTCAGAGCTAAAGCTGCACGGCCCCTATTGGAAGAAAAAAACAGGACCCCAGAAACAATTCCTGGCATCTCACTGCCCCTTTTGCTGGTTTTGCCAGGACCTTAAGAAGTCACTGTGGGCTGTCCCCAGGGGCCCAGAGTCATTGTGAGAAACTCAGAGAGGCTGGGGACCCCACGGAGAGCAGCTGGGCAGGGGGTCCTGCCTTTGTGCAGAAGTCTTTCAAATTCAAATCTCCCTCCTTCCCCTGGGTTGTAAAATCTCTCCTCCCACCAGGAACGCAGCTCTCCCGGGATTTACAGCTGCAATGTTTACCACCAGCCTGCTGAGCTCAGAGCTTAGAGCCAGGCTTACCCTTTCAGAGCGAATTTTCACTGAGGCCAGTCTCCTTTCCAAGCAGAGACTCTAACAATGGCTTCTACACTGTGCCATAACTACCCAAACGGTTCTTCCTCCCTGCTGAATAAACACCACAGCATGGCCGTAGACAAAGAATTTGAGAGACACAAGACAGGCTGTGCCATCTGGGAGGCGGAGTACCTACTTAAAGCTGAGAGATTAGGGGTTTTTCAAAGGCAGTTTTCTTACCGGAAAGGGGTCTCGGTCTAGACCCCAAGACAGGGTTCCTGGTTCTTGCACAAGAAAGAATTCGGGGCGAGGTCATAGAGTAAAGTGAAAGCAAGTTTATGAAGAAAGTAGAGGAATAGGCCGGGCGCCGTGGCTCACGCCTGTTATCCCAGCACTTTGGGAGGCCGAGGCAGGTGGATCGCCGGAGGTCAGGAGTTCAAGACCAGCCTGGCCAACATGGTGAAACCCCATCTCTACTAAAAATACAAAAATTAGCTGGATGTGGTGGGCGCCTGTCATCCCAGCTACTTGGGAGGCTGAGGCAGGAGAATCGCTTGGACCAAGGAGGCAGAGGCTGCAGTGAGCCGAGATCTTGTCACTGCACTCCAGCCTGGGTGACCGAGCGAGACTCCGTCTCAGAAAAAAAAAAAATAATAATAATAAGTAACACACTGAGAGTTTATGACGTGACACAGGTGGTTTTTCAAATTCATTCCATTAAAAAAAAAATCCAAGATTTCTGTGTGTCACAAAATCTATACAAAATTAAAGGCAAGTTCAGAGAACACATGGAAAATACATTATATACCAAAAAAGCATCATTAGAACGCACGGGCTGTTTCAAATCAAACCTAAAATTTCCCCTAATAAAAAAGCCAAAGGGCACAAGATAAATGGCCGGAATCAAAAGAACATGTTCAACTTCAGTAAACATTACGGAAATAGTTTCTTTAAAACAAGGAGACTCCACGTGAGTGTTCTAAACGGATGCTTTTCTGCCCTCAAGGTGCCCCAGTGGTATCACTGTTGACTGTGTTGCTTGCCAGAGGCCGCACATCGTAAAAACATTTTTGGAGGGGAGAGGATTTCATTGAAAAGTCAGAAGCTTTGAAAATGCCCATTCCCTTGTCCAGGCACGGTGGCTCACGCCTGTCATCCCAGCACTTTGGGAGGCTGAGGCAGGTGGATCATGAGGTCAGGAGATCAAGACCATCCTGGCTAACACGGTGAAACCCCGTCTCTACTAAAAGTACAAAAATTAGCTGGGTGTTTCTCTCATGGCCAGTAATGATGTAAACGACGAGTTGATGGGTGCTGACGAGTTGATGGGTGCAGCACACCAACATGGCACAAGTATACATATGTAACAAACCTGCACGTTATGCACATGTACCCTAGAACTTAAAGTATAATAATAATTAAAAAAAAAAAAAGAATGAGAGTTTAATGTCGTCAAATGCTTTTTTTTTGCTTCTATAAAAAAAAATTAGCTGGGTGTGGTGGTGCACGTCTGTCATCTCAACTACTGGGGAGACTGAGGTAGGAGAATCGCTTGAACCTGGGAGGCGGAGGTTGCAGTGAGCTGAGATCGCACCACAGCAAAAGGAAAATTACACAGTATGAACACCCCCCCCAAAATGAAAGAAGCGTGTCTGTGTGGAAGGGGAGAAGAAGAGATGATTTGGGGGGAAGGTTTTTGTCTTTTTTATTGCGTACTTTAGAGATTTTCTACAAGTACGGATGAAAAATAGAGGTATGTCAAAATAGAATATGTGAAAAATAGAATAAAATCACGTATATGAAAAAACAGAATTAAAAATGACGGGCTGGGTGTGGTGGTTCACACCAATAATGCCAGCACTTTGGGAGACCGAGGCGGGAGCATTGCTTGAACCCAGGAGTTTGAGACCAGTCTGGGCAACATGGCAAGACCGTGTCTCTACAAATAGTATGAAAATCCCATTCTCCTGCCTCAGCCTCCCAAGTAGCTGGGACGATAGGAGTGTGGAATCCCAGCTACTTGAGAATGGCCGCCCACACCAATGGTCCCAGCTAGTCGGGAGGCTGAGGCAGGAGGATTGTGTGAGTCCAAGAGGTGGAGGCTGCAGTGAGCTGTGGTCATGTCTTTGCACTGCAGCCTGGGCGACAGAGCAAGACCGTGTCTTTAAAACAAAACAGCAGGCCAGGGGCGGTGGCTCACGTCTGTCATCCCAGCAATTTGGGAGGCCGAGGCAGGTGGATCCTTTGAGGCCAGGAGTTCGAGACCAGCCTGGCCAACACGGTGAAACCCCATCTCTAGTAAAAATATACAAATTAGCCTGGTATGGTGGTGGCAGGTGCCTGTCGTCCCAACTACTCAGGAGGCTGAGGCAGGAGAATCGCTGGCACCCGGGAGGCGGAGGTTGCAGTGAGCCGCGATCGTGCCACTGCACTCCAGCCTGGTCGGCAGAGCGAGACTCCCTCTCAAAAAAAGAAAAAAAAAAAAATTTGCAACGAGACAGAAGGCAGAGACAGAGGAGACAGGAGAATCCATGGGGAAGGGAGAACAGAAGAAATAGGTTCAAACTCAGACCCTGGAGAAGGAGAGGGGCAGGGCTGGCCCCCCAGAACCCTTTCCAGACTCCCCAGAATGCTGTCGTTACAAGATACGAATAGGAATGTCTTGATGTCCTTACCTCAGTGAACACGGTATGCATATAGTTATCCTATTTATTTATTTACTACTATCATTTTGACACAGGGTCTCACTCTGTCGCCCAGGCTGGAGTGCCGTGGTGCGATCTCAGCTCACTGCAACCTCCGCCTCCCCAGTTTAAGCAATTCCCCTGCCTCAGCCTCCCGAGTAGCTGGGATGACAGACATGCACCACCACACCCTGCTAAGTTTTGTATTTTTAGTAGAGACGGGGTTTCACCATGTTGGCCAGGCTGGTCTCGAACTCCTGACCTCATGAAATCCGCCCGCCTCGACCTCCCAAAGTGCTGGGATGACGGGCGTGAGCCACCGCGCCCGGCCAGTTATCCTATTTAAATCAACAATTACGTTTATTTAAATAAATAACATTTATTATTATTATTATTATTATTGTTGTTACTATTATTATTATTATTATTATACTTTAAGCTCTAGGGTACATGTGCACAACGTGCAGGTTTGTTACATATGTATACTTGTGCCATGTTGGTGTGCTGCACCCATCAACTCGTCAGCACCCATCAACTCATCATTTACATCAGGTATAACTCCCCATGCAATTTAAATAGTATGAAGTACTTAATCATATTTAATAATTAAAGACATTTAAAAATAATATTTCCTGCAGCAGTGGATTCACATTTATTTAAATAGTATGAAGTATTTAATCATATTTAATCATTAAAGACATTTAAAAATAATATTTCCTGCAGCAGTGCATGACTTCAGCCATGCCTTCGATGGGGACCGAGCCGAGGTAAAGGAGATTCCATTCCAGTTCCCCGTCCAGACTATGCCAAAATCCCGTTGCCTCTGTGAGGATGGCAGACGCGGAACAGCCAGATTCTCGAGGCGTCCCCGGCCACATCTGTTCCCATTTTCTCCTCGGCCGGGCCCTACCAGCGACGGAGGAAATGCAGTTTTAATAAAACGGCCCCAGGAACCTATTTCTGAAGGCACATGGTGAGGGTTTCAAGGGTGACCTCAGTGTGGATTGTAAATATAAAATTCATATGTGCTGGGTTTCCTGACTGTAATTACCCTATCAAAAGGTTCAGGGTTTCAGTGAAATTCTTTATGAAGCAGCAAATGGTCTCGTGGCGAAATCCCAGCCCCTCCTCTGCCTCTCCACAGGCCTGGGACAGAGAAATGATTCTCAACGTTGCAGACACAGACAACAGCACGTCCAAGCCTGTTTGAGTATTTTAATCCCATCCCAAGATATGTGTGTGGAATTAATTTTCCTCATGGAATATTTCCTTTCTCCGCATGTGCTAGAGGAGAAGAGAGACCCACGACCCTCCAGGGACTGTGGCAGGAGAAGAGAAAAGTGCTGACTCCACAGAAGCCTTCGTTTTGGCCGGGCGCAGTGGCTCAGGCCTGTCATCCCAGCACTTTGGGAGGCCGAGGCAGGTGGATCACCTGAGGTCAGGAGTTCGAGATCAGCCTGGCCAACATGGTGAAACCCCGTCTCTACTAAAAATACAAAAATTAGCTGTGTGTGGTGGCAGGTGCCTGTCATCCCAGCTACTCAGGAGGCTGAGGCAGGAGAATCGCTTGAACCCGGGAGGTGGAGGTTGCAGTGAGCCAAGATTACGTCACTGCACTCCAGCCTGGGCGACAGGGCGAGCCTTTGTCTCAGAAAATAAATAAAATAAAATAAAATAAAATAAAATAAATAAAATAAAATAATAAAATAATCCCCTGTCCCTTCCTTTCGTGGTTCAAGACATCTGGTGTGACGTTTGCAGTGCAACAGAACCAGGTATGACTGGTGATTCTTTGTACATTGTGGTCATTCAGGCCTTCATACCACAGAAGGAAAAATTCTCTTTACTTTTATGTATTTATTTATGCATGTATTTATTTATTTATTTTTCAGACAGAGTCTCGTTCTGTCGCCCAGGCTGGATGGAGTGCAGTGGTGTAATCTCGGCTCACTGCAACCTCCAGCTCCCGGGTTCAAGCGATTCTCCTGCCTCAGCCTCCCGAGTAGCTGGGATGACAGGTGCCCACCACTACACACAGCTAATTTTTGTATTTTTACTAGAGACAGGGTTTCAGTAGGTTGGTCAGACTGGCCTTGAACTCCCGACCTTGTGATCCGCCCGCCTCGGCCTCCCAAAGTGCTGGGATGACAGGCGTGAGCCACCGTGCCCGGCACCTCAGAAGGAAAAGCTCTGTTTGTTTATTTTATTTTATTTTATTTTATTTTATTTATTTTTTGAGAGGAAGTCTCGCTCTGTCACTCGGGCTGGAGTGCGGTGGTGCGATCTCAGCTCACTGCAAGCTCTGCCATCTGAGTTCAGGCGATTCTCCTGCCTCAGCCTCCTGACTAGCTGGGATTACAGGCCTGCACCACCACACCCGACTAATTTTTGTATTTTTAGTAGAGACAGGGTTTCGCCATGTTGGCCAGGCTGGTTTCAAACTCCTGACCTCAGGTGATCCGCCCGCCTCGACCTCCCAAAGTGCTGGGATGACAGGTGTGAGCCACTGCGCCTGGCCAGTTTTCTTGATGACTGAGTTTTGGGTGCTCTTTTAAATTATCTGTCTATCTATCTATCTATCTATCTATCTATCTATCTATATTACATATAAAATAAAATATATGTTTTAAATTATGTAAAATATGTAACAAAATTTAAATACTTGTATTTTCTTGATGCTAGAACCAATTACATTATATATAAATATATAATGATTATATTCTCATATTAAATCTTATATTCCCTTAAATTATAAGAAGAATTCCACCGGTTCTAGCATTAAGAGAAGACGAATATTTAACGTGACAGATATCCCAAGCGAACCGAGTTGATTTTTACAAATTACATGAATGCATTACATTACCACAAGTACCCTTAAATTATGCTCTTTTTCTTTTATGCATCAACTTTACAAAGGAGGCCGGGCGCGGTGGCTCACGCCTGTAATCACTGCACTTCGGGAGGCTGAGGAGGGCAGATCACGAGGTCGGGAGTTCGAGACCAGCCTGACCAACATGCAGAAACCCCGTCTCTACTAAAAACACATCAGTTAGCCAGGCATAGTGCTTGGTGCCTGTAATCCCAGCTACTCGGGAGGCTGAGGCAGGAGAATCGCTTGAACCCGGGAGGTGGAGGTTGCAGTGAGCCGAGATTGCACCGCTGCACTCCAGCCTGGGTGACAGCTGTATCTCAAAAAAAAAAAAAAAAAAAAAAACCCACAACTTTAGGCCGGACGCAGTGGCTCACTCCTGTCATCCCAGCACTTTGGGAGACCAAGGTAGGCAGATGACCTGAGGTCAGGAGTTCGAGACCAGCCTGACCAACATGGAGAAACCCCATCTCTACTAAAAATACATAAATTAGCCAGGCATGGTGCTGGGTGCCTGTAGTCCCAGCTACTCGGGAGGCTGAGGCAGGAGAATCGCTTGAACCTGGGAGGCGGAGGTTGCAGTGAGCCGAGATGGCACCATTGCACCCCAGCCTGGGTGACAGCGTGAGACTCTGTCTCAAAAAATAAATAAATCAAATAAATAAATAAATACAAACAGCCTGGGTGACAGCGTGAGACTCTGTCTCAAAAGATAAATAAATCAAATAAATAAATAAATAAATAAATAAATACAAACAGCCTGGGTGACAGCGTGAGACTCTGTCTCA
>NC_045456.1:22537123-22544231 GCF_002776525.5 Piliocolobus tephrosceles | reverse complement strand
ATAAATAAATACAAACAGCCTGGGTGACAGCGTGAGACTCTGTCTCAAAAAATAAATAAATCAAATAAATACATAAATAAGTAAATAAATAAATAAATTAAAGGTTAAAAAAAAAAACAGCCCCTTAAATCTGATATTCCCAGCTAATGTCAGGAGAAACTCCCGACTGTGACATCTTCCCAGCTGGCTGGTGGACACCGTCTAGTTTCTAAATGCAGAGACGTCATTTCAGCTACCTCTGTTTTCTCCGCCGTCACCTACGAGACTGGACGTACCTTCTCCAATCCCTCAGCCGTCATGATCCGGCCAGCTCATTTCTAGAGAAGGAACACGGCTTGTCACTCACTCACTTACCCGGTACAAATTGAAATCTTCAGAGTCCCGGCTGGTTCATTAGCGAATCAGGGCTACGTCACCCGTGGCCTAACAAGCAAGTAATAGATTCATCAGTTATTTGATGCATGCGTTGTGTGTGTGTGTGGTTGGAGCAGGGGAGTGACTAGGCCCCGTCTACAACTTTAACGATTGTCATATGTGGTTAGGATCAACCGTTCAATGTCAAATGAATTCCAATGCATCTCAACAGCGGGTCACTGGACAAGGAGCCCCCAGTTACGCCAGCCACCCCATCCTACGTGGACGTCCACTGTTTTGTTGTTTTCTTGTTTTTTGTTTTTGGTTTGAGATGGAGTTTCGCTCTTGTCGCCCAGGCTGGAGTGCAGTGGCACGATCTCAGCTCACTGCAACCTCCGCCTCCCGGGTTCAAGCGATTCTCCTGCCTCAGCCTCCCGAGTAGCCGGGATGACAGGCACCTGCCGCCACGCCCGGCTAATTTTTGCATTTTTAGTAGAGACGGGGGTTTCACCATGTGGGTCAGGCTGGTCTTGAACTCCTGACTTCAGGCGATCCGCCCACCTTGTGCTGGGATCCCAAAAAAGTGCTGGGATGACAGGCGTGAGCCACCGCGCCCGGCCGGACGTCCATTCTTAAATACAGGTGCACCGTCTGGGTTAACCCTTCTGGCTGGTGGACTTCCAGGTGCAGCAAATTCCATTGTTTCATACCTTTCATCGCTTAACCCTCCAACCCTTCCCCAAGCCCTCAAAGTCCATTCTATCCTTCTCATGCCTTTGCGTCCTCGAAGCTTAGCTCCTGCTTATAAGTGACAACACATAGTGATGTTTCATTGTCCGTTCCTGAGGTATTTCACTTAGAATCACAGCCTCCAACTCCATCCAGATGGCTGGGAATATGCCATTATTTTCTCCCTCCTTGTGGCTGAGTAGTATTTGAGGGAGATACCAAACTTTCAAGTTTCTTAGTCACCTTCAGGGCTTGGAGTAGAGTAAGGCATTTCTCTAGGGCGGGCACCAGACTGATTTTATTATTATTTTATTATAATAATTATAAAATAAATATTATTATTTAGTATAATAGTATTATTATTATCTGAGATGGAGTCTCGCTCTGTCTCCCGGGCTGGAGTGCAGCGGTACAATCTCAGCTCACTGCAACCTCCGCCACCCGGGTTCAAGCGATTCTCCTGCCTCAGCCTCCCGAGTAGCTGAGATCACAGGCACCTGCCACCACGCCCGGCTAATTTTTGTATTTTTAGTAGAGTCGGGGTTTCACCTTGTTGGCCAGGCTGGTCTCAAACTCCCGACCTCAGGTGATCTACCCCCCCTTGACCTCCCAAAGTGTTGAGATTACAGTCATGAGCCCCTGTGCCTGGCCGGGCACCAGATTCAAAAGGATACCGAAAGCTGAGTCAATGAGACAAGTAAGAATGTATCGCAATGATTTTGAAAAATCAAGAAGATTATCACAAGCCTGCAATGAACCCAATATCTTAAGAAACAGGTGCAGGTAAAGACAAGTAGAAGTCGCAGGTCGCAGTGGTTCCTGCCTGTAATCCCAGCACTTTGGGAGGCCGAGGCAAGGTACAAGGATCGCTTGACCCCAGGACTTTGAGACCAGCCTGGCCAACATAGCAAGACCGCATCTCTACAAAAACTTTGAAAGATAAAGTGGATATGATGGCACGAGCCTGTAATCTGAGCTACTTGGGAGGTTGAGGTGGGAGGAGGGCTGGAGCCCAGGAGGTCAAGGCTGCAGTGAACTGTGACTGAGTCTCTGCACTCCAGCCTGGGGGACAGAGAAAGACCCTGTGGTCTAAAAATAAAAATCAAGAGAAGTCCAACAACGGTTTGGTGAACGCAATGGCAACATTTTATAAGCAGACGGATGCATGTACATCCAGATAGGGTAACTTACTGAGCCTTACCGGAGCTTAAGGAGGGAAAAATGCGTTGATCCTTTTTTTTTTTCTGAGATGGAATCTCGCTCTGTCGCCCAGGCTGGAGTGCAGTGGCGCAATCTCAGCTCAGTACAACGTCTGCCTCCCGGGTTCAAGCGATTCTCCTGCCTCAGCCTCCCAAGTAGCTGGGATGACAGGTGCCCGTCACCACACACTGCTAATATTTGTGTTTTTAGTAGAGACGGGGTTTCACCATGTTGGCCAGGCTGGTCTCGAACTCCTGACCTCAGGTGATCCGCCCACCTCAGCCTCCCAAAGTGCTGGGATGACAGGCGTGAGCCACCGCGCCCGGTCAATCCTGCTTGTTATAAAGACGAAACAAGTGTGTCTCCCACCTCACAATTCAGCGCCTGGATAGTGGTTGAGAGCCAGTAGCTTTACTCACACCTGCTAGGGTCATAAGGAATGTTGCTTATTTTCGAAGCACATTCTCTGGTTTTCTTTTTTAACACACAAACATATTTTTAATATAGTTCTAAAAGAAGAAAAAGCAGGTCATAAAACTGTCATATGTTTTCCTAATGTTTTATTAGTTTAATTTTTTTATTATTATTATTTTTTAGATTTGCCAGCATGTCAAAAGAACCTTTATTACTTTTTATAATTGCCTCTTATGCTTTCTCGCCCAGTATCTTTGGAGCAGGAAGTTCTGTGGCAGGTGTTTCTTCTATTTTAGGGCTGGAGCCCTTTTTGTTGTTGTTGTTTTGTTTTTTTGAGATGGAGTCTCGCTCTGTCGCCCAGGCTGGAGTTCAGTGGCACGATCTCGGCTCACTGTAACCTCTGCCTCCCGGGTTCAAGTGATTCTCCTGCCTCAGCCTCCTGAGTAGCTGGGATGACAGGTGCCCGCCACCACGCCTGGCTAATTTTTGTATTTTTAGTAGAGATGGGGTTTCACCATGTTGGCCAGGCTGGTCTCGAACTCCGGACCTTGTGATCCACCCTCCTCAGCCTCCCAAAGTGCTGGGATGACAGGCGTGAGTTATCGCGCCCGGCCAGAACTGGAGCTTTTTGACCCTTCTCAGCTTTTGGAGCAGGTGCCTCCGTGGATATAATCATCTGCTTACTCTTCTTGGCAGGTGTTTCTTCTATTTTAGGAGCTGGAGTTTTTTTGACTCCTCTGAGATTTGGAGCAGGTGCTGCCTTCCGGTCTGTGGCTACCCGCAGCGGTCAGCTTTTTCAGTGGAACTTCAGCAGCAGTTGCAGCAGCAGCCGTACCCCTTAACAGCAGGTGCTTTTTTTAGGAGAAGCTTTCAGGAGAGCTGCCTTTCGAAGCTTCTTTATTCTTTATGAATTCATTCTTTATTCTTCATGATTCTTCATGAATCTCAGCTCACTGCAACCTCCACCTCCCGGGTTCCTCATTTTCTTTGCCTTCATAACCTTAAAACGATCAAAGTCTGTCATCTTGGCTTTTTGGAGAAGCTTTAAGGAGAGGTGTCTCTCGAAGCTTTCTATTTTTTTTTTTTTTTTTTTTTTTGAGATGGAGTCTTGCTCTGTTGCCCAGGCTGGAGTCCAATGGCACAATCTCAGCTCACTGCAGCCTCCACCTCCCAGATTCAAGCACTTCTCTGCCTCAGCTTCCCGAGTAGCTGGGACTACAGGCGCCCACCGCCACGCCTGGCTAATTTTTGTATTTTTGGTAGACACGGGGTTTCTCCATGTGGGCCAGGCTGATCTCGAACTCCTGACCTCAGGTGATCCACCCGCCTCAGCCTCCTAAAGTGCTAGGATGACAGGTGTGAGCCACTGTGACCGGTCTTGAATCTTCGTAACCTCATACTTGACTTCAGAATTTTAAAATAATTGAACTCTTGTTATTTTGCTTTTCTTTTCTCTGGCTTCCACCTCCTCGGCCCATCGTGTGGCTACACATTCTGTATCAATGTGTAGCTTCTGCCAGGCCTGTCGGACGTACCTCTGGCGGGCACGGTGTGGAAACTTGAGGACGAAATCAGTGAGCTGCCTCTGCTTGACCCGTCTCCTCCTCTGAGTGCAGGGTCCATCAACCAAAGCCCTGTTCTCATCAAAAACATCTACAGTCACCACCAGTTTTCCAGCATGAGGTCCAAAGCAGACGTAAGGAACCCGGGCCACCTCCACGTAGCACCTGAATGTTGGTGGCCTTAGGCGAGAAGGTTAATATTTTATTTTTAATTGGCAAATAATGTTGGTGGCCTTACGCGAGAAGGTTAATATTTTATTTTTAATTGGCAAATAATAATTATGTATGCGTTCGGCGTATAATGGTAGGCTTTCATCAGTGTGTGTAATGGGGAATGATTAAATCAAGTTAATGCACCTACCACCTCACATACTTGTTATTTTTTTTTTTTTTTTTTTTTTTTTTTGAGACAGAGTCTGGCTCTGTCGCCCAGGCTGGAGTGCAGTGGCCGGATCTCAGCTCACTGCAACTTCCACCTCCTGGGTTCAAGCAATTCTCCTGCCTCCGCCTCCCGAGTAGCTGGGATGACAGGCACCTGCCACCTCGCCCAGTGAATTTTTGTATTTTTAGTAGAGACAAGGTTTCACCATGTTGGCCAGCCTGGGCTCGAACTCATGATTTCGTGATCCACCTGTCTCGACCTCCCAAAGTGCTGGGAGTATAGGCATGAACCACCGCGCCCGGCCACTACTTTATTTTTAATTGGCTAATAATTATGTATGCGTCCAAGGTGCAATGTTATGTTTTCATCCATGGGCGCAATGTCAAATGATTAAATCACGTTAAGGCACCCACAGCCTCACCTCCTTATATCACTGTGTGTTTTATAACAGTGGGAACATTCAAAACCTAATCTTTCAATGCAATCGATCACGAAAACTGTCTAAGTGCTGTAAAAACATTTCACATGGCCGGGCACGGTGGCTCACACCTGTCATCCCAGCACTTTGGGAGGCCGAGGCGGGCGGATCACGAGGTCAGGAGATCGAGACCATTCTGGCTAACACGGTGAAACCCCGTCTCTACTAAAAATATAAAAATTAGCCAGATGTCGTGGCGGGTGCCTGTTGTCCCAGCTACTCAGGAGACTGAGGCAGGAGAATGGCGTGAACCCGGGAGGTGGAGCTTGCAGTGAGCTGAGATTGCACCACTACACTCCAGCCTGAGTGACAGAGTGAGACTCCATCTCAAAAACAAACAAAACAAACAAACAAAAAAAAACAAAAGAATTAGCCGGGCATGGTGGCAGGCGCCTGTAGTCCCAGCTACTTGGGAGGCTGAGGCAGGAGAATGGCGTGAACCCGGGAGGTGGAGGTTGGAGTGAGCCAAGATTGTGTCACTGCACTCCAGCCTGGGCGATAGAGCGGGACTCCGTCTCAAAAAAAATAAAAATAAAAATAAAAAAATAAATAATAATAATAATAATATGAAAATAAAAAATAAAGAACAGAACGATGTCCTCAGGGAAACATCCATCTCCCCTACCCTATAGTTGGAGTTACTCGCTGTCCATCTCTTCTCCTTGCAAAGGTCCAAGGCAGAATTGCTGAGGCCGTTGGGACATCACAGAGCCCTCCCTCCATGATTCATGAATCTTGCCTCTTTCTGTTTTTTAATTTTTTGTAGAGATGAAGGGTGGGGATGTGGAAATCTCACCATGTTGCCCAGGCTGGTCTCGAACTTCTGACCTCAAGCCATCCTCCCCCGACAGCCTCACAAAGTGCTGGGATCAGAGGTGTGGGTCACTGCCTCATGGCCGAATTCTGTGTCTTTTTACCTGCAACCATGTCCATCAACCCTCGTCGATGTTATTCAACATTATCAAACGTTATTATTGTTATTATTAAATATTAAATAATTATTGTTAAATATTAATTAAATACTTAATTTATTTTTAATATTAAATATAATATTACATTATTATATTATATAAATATGTTTATTATATAATATAATATATAAATATTATATTATATTTATTATATATACATATTTTATATTATATATTATATATTATATTTATAATATGTAAATATATTATATCCATATTATTATATATTATATATTATATTCATATTATATATTGTATATATTATAAATACATTCATATTACTATATATTGTATATATTATAAATACATTCATATTACTATATGTTGTAAATAATATAAATACATTGATATTATTATATGTTGTATATAATATAAATACATTGATATTATTACATGTTGTATATAATATAAATACATTGATATTACTACATGTTGTATATAATATAAATACCTTGATATTATTACATGTTGTATATAATATAAATACACTGATATTATTATATGTTGTATATAATATAAACACACAGATATTATTATATATTGTATATAATATAAATACACAAACATTAATTATATATTGTATATAATATGAATACATAAATATAAATATTTATTATATATTATATATTGTACCATATAATATATAAATATTAAGTAATATTAAATAAATATTTGATTAATATTTCAATTTATATTTCTATTTTATATTGCATATATTGCAATATGCATATAGATGCATATCTATTGCATAGATATATATGGATATATGCAAATATATGGCTATATAGCTGTATGCAGGTTTATATTTTAATCAAATGTGTAATTAATAATTATTAAATATTAGTCATTAAATATTTATGTATTTATATTGATTATTAAATATTAAACATTTAAATATTAGTAAATATTTAAATATTATTAAATAATTAATATTAAATAAATATTAATGTTTATTATTGGATATTAAATATTTAATTAATATTAAATAAATATTAATATTTATTATTGGATATTAAAT
>NC_045456.1:22524249-22532123 GCF_002776525.5 Piliocolobus tephrosceles | reverse complement strand
ATTAATGTTAAATAAATATTAATATTTATTATTGGATATTAAATATTTAATTAATATTAAATAAATATTAATTATTGATATTAATTAAATATTTAATTAAAATATAAACATGCCTATATATTAAATGTTGTTCAACATTTTCCACATCCTCACAACTTCCGCAGCCAATCCAGCCGTATGTTGTGATATCAGCGGATCCCCCTAATATCCCTCTCTCTGGTTACTCAGTGCCCACACCAAGGTGACCGGGGGACCCCCACTTTCACAGGCCTGGATTGTGACGGGGTCTGAAGCATTCGCCGTTGAGGGGGGCACGCTCAGGTGGTCAGCGGGACGTGCGTGTGGAGGGTGGGACAGCCAGGAGCCAGATGAGGTCTCCTGTAACACAGCATATGAGCACAGGAGAAATAAAAACAGCAAGCCTCCTCAGCCCCTCAGCTGGAGACCCCCCAGTCACCCACGGCCCCTTCGCTCATGGCCTCCCCCAGCCTCCATCTACTGACTGTTAGAAAATCAGAGTGGGGTCCGGGCTCAGCAGCTGGCGTCTGTAATCCCAGCACTTTGGGAGGCCATGGCAGGTGCATCACCTGAGGTCAGGAGTTCGAGACCAGCCCAGTCAACGTGGTGAAACCCCGTCTCTACTAAAAATAAAAAAATTAGCCAGGCGTGGTGGTGCACACCTGTAATCCCAGCACTTTGTGAGGCTGAGGCAGGTGGATCACCTGAGGTCAGGAGTTTGGGACCAGCCTGGTCAAAATGGTGAAAACCCATCTCTACTAAAAATACAAAAATTAGCCAGACGTGGTGACTCATGCCTGTCATCTCTACTAAAAATACAAAAATTAGCTGGGCGCAGTGACTCACCCTGTCATCCCAGCACTTTGGGAGGCCGAAGCAGGTGGATCACCTGAGGTCAGGAGTTCGAGACCAGCCTGACCAACATGGTAAAACCCCATCTCTACTAAAAATACAAAAATTTGCCAGGCATGGTGGTGCACACCTGTCATCCCAGCACTTTCGGAGGCTGAGGCAGGTGGATCACCTGAGGTCAGGAGTTCGAGACCAGCCTGACCAACATGATGAAATCCCGTCTCTGCTAAAAATACAAAAATTAGCCGGGCGTGGTGCCGCACGCCTGTCGTCCCTGCTACTCGGGAGGCTGAGGCAGGAGAATCGCTCGAACCCGGGAGGTGGAAGTTGCCGTGAGCCGATCTCGTGCCACTGCCCTCCAGCCTGTGTGACGAGAGCAAAACTCCGTCTCTGAAATCTATGATTCACACGATGTAAATTAGACAATTGATCGACACACAGCATCTGTCGTGACCTCACCCATAGTGGGAGAGAAAACTTAAAAAAGGCCGGGCGCGGTGGCTCAAGCCTGTCATCCCAGCACTTTGGGAGGCCGAGACGGGCGGATCATGAGGTCAGGAGATCGAGACCCTCCTGGCTAACACGGTGAAACCCTGTCTCTACTAAAAAAAGTACAAAAAAACCAGCCGGGCGAGGTGGCGGCGCCTGTAGTCCCAGCTAGTCGGGAGGCTGAGGCAGGAGAATGGCGTGAACCCGGGAGGCGGAGCTTGCAGTGAGCTGAGATCCGGCCACTGCACTCCAGCCTGGGTGACAGAGCGAGACTCCGTCTCAAAAAAAAAAAAAAAAGAAAGAAAAGAAAACTTAAAAAAACAAACAACAAACAACAACAACAAAAAAAAAACCACTTTCAGGAGGATCCCCATGAAACTGTAAAAACAAGCAGCCTTCAAAATATGTGAGTGCTGCTGTCAGAAACCAGACTTCAGAGAAGCATACAAATGAGTGGATCCGGCCGTACTAACGGAGTTCAAAGCAGAGAGGATATGAAAAATTCATCGTGTGTCTACCTGGAACGACGGATGCAAAGGATGCCACTTTGTCTATATTTGTACAATATGTTCTCGTTGGCACATACGCGATGATCATGGTTTCATTAAATACCTGACATTTCTGTAACCGTGCAAAGATGACTGCAGAAGTCAGCGTCTCGCACTCTAGGAGGGCAGGAAGAAAAGAAAGAAAGAAAGAGAACAGGGTCAGAAGGAGCGAGAGCCTGGGGGGACCTTTATCTAAATCAGGTGGTTGGGCCGAGCCAGGATGGCTCACATCTGTTATCCCAGCACTTTGGGAGACCGAGGCGGGAGGATCACCTGAGGTCAGGAGTTCGAGACCCGCCCGGCCAACGTGGTGAAACCCCGTCTCTACTAAAAATACAAAAATTCGCCAGGCGTGTTGGCAGGTGCCTGTCATCCCAGCTACTCCGGAGACTGAGGCATGAAGATAGCTTGAACCTGTGAGGCGGTGGTTGCAGTGAGCCGAGATTGTGCCACTGCACTCCAGCCTGGGTGACAGAGCAAGATTCCATCTCAATAAATAAATAAATAAATAAATAAGGAGTTTCTTGAATTCATTCTCGAGGTCAGGGTATGTGAAACTGTCCTAAATACTGAGAAGATGGAAATACGTTTTGGTGCACGTCTGTCATTCCAGCTACACGGGAGGCTGAGGTGGAAGAATCTCTTGAACCCAGGAGGTCGAGGCTGCAGTGAGCTGAGATTGCACCACTGTGCTCCAGCCTGGGTGACAGAGACCCTGTCTCAAAAAGAGAAAAAAAGACAGGGAAATACCATTTGATGAAGAAGGTGATGAAAGCCCACACTTTAGCTTTCAAACTGCTCCAATTTTTTTTTTCTTTTTTGAGACAGAGTCTGGCTGTTTTGTCCAGGCTGGAGTGCCGTGACGCAATCTCGGCTCTCTGCAACCTCCGCCTCCCGGGTTCACGCCATTCTCCTGCCTCAGCCTTCAGAGCAGCTGGGACCACAGGTGCCCGTCACCATGCCCGGCTAACTTTTTGTATTTTTAGTAGAGATGGGGTTTCACTATGTTGGCCAGGCTGGTCTCGATCTCCTGACCTCGTGATCCACCCGTCTCGGCCTCCCAAAGCGCTGGGATTACAGGCGTGAGACACCGCGCCCAGACCTTTTTTTTTTTTTTTTTTTTTGAAACAGAGCCCCGCCCTGTTGCCCAGGCTGGAGTGCAGTGGCGTGATCTCGGCTCACTGCAACCTCTGCTTCCTGGGTTCAAGCGATTCTCCTGCCTCAGCCTCCTGAGTAGATGGGATTACAGGCACCCGCCACCACACCCAGCTAATTTTTATATTTTTGGTTAAGACCAGGTTTAGCCATATTGGCTAAGCTGGTCTCGAACTCCTGACCTCAGGTGATCCACCCGCCTCGGCCTCCCAAAGTGCTGGGATGACAGGCGTGAGCCACTGCTCCAGATTCTTAAGTCACATAAACACAACATGCCAGTCCTCATACCCCAGACAAGGCAAGAAATTACGATTTTTCCTGCTGACTAAGAAATTCTAATAGCAAAGTATCCCTTGAATAATATAACCTGGTTATACCAGTTTGCATATCTTTTGTTTGTTTGTTGTTTGTTGTTTGTTGTTGAGACGGTGTGTCACTCTGTCACCCAGGCTGGAGTGCTGTGGCTTGATCTCGGCTTGCTGTACCCTCCACCTCATAAATACAATCCTCCTGCTTCAGCCTCCTGAGTCGCTGGCAGTATAGGCACCTGCCACCACACCCGGCTAATTTTTGTATTTTTTTCTTTTTTTTTCAGTAGAGACCAGGTTTTACCATGTTGGTCACGTTACTCTCCAACGCCTGACCTCAAGGAATCCGCCCGCCTTGGCCTCCCAAAGGGCTGGGATTACAGGTGTGAGCCACGGTGCCCAGCCTCCAGTTTGCATATCTTGCTGACAGCTTGAATTCGCTGAATGAGTCCAGTTTGATAATGCAGGTGGGCAATATTGCTTTCCTTGCTGCAGAGAGGGTCACAGGCGAAATGACATCTATCCTCAGTACCCAAGGCGGTCGGATATATTCTGAATATATACACGGAGTCTCGCTCCGTCCCCCAGGCTGGAGTGCAGTGGCACGATCTCAGCTCACTGCAACCTCCGCCTCCCAGATTCAAGCGATTCTCCTGCCTCAGCTTTGCAAGTAGCTGGGATTACAGGCACCTGCCACCACACCCGGCTAATTTTTGTATTTTTAGTAGAGATGGGGTTTCACCACGATGGTCAGGCTGGTCTCCAACTCCAGACCTCAGGTGATCTGCCCGCCTCGGCCTCCCATCGTGCTGGGATGACAGGTACACACCACCACACCTGGCTAATTTTTGTATTTTAGTAGAGACAGGGTTTCGCCATGTTGGCCAGGCTGGTTTCAAACTCCTGACCTCTTACGATCCACCCACCTCGGCCTCCCAAAGTCCTGGGATGACAGGTTTGAGCCACCGCACCCGGCCTCTGGTTTGCAATTGTGAACTGATCTGGTAAGAGGTGGGGGCTGAGCATTCTCAATCTGTTTTTTTTAATTTTGGGGTTTGCTTTTGTGTGGTTTTTCAGACAAGATCTTGCTCTGTTGCCCAGGCTGGAGTGCAGTGGCACGATCTCAGCTCACTGTAGCCTCCACCTGCTGGGCTCAAGCCATCTTCCTTCGTCAGCCTCCCAAGTAGCTGGGACCACAGGCACACATACCACATCCGGATCATTTTTGTTTTGTTTTTGTAGAGACAGAATTTTACCATGTTGCCCAGGCTGGTCTGAAACTCCTGGGCTCTCAAGTCACCCCTCAACGTTAGGCCTCCAAAAGTGCTGGGATTACAGGTCTGAGTCACAGGGCCTGGCTTTTTTTTTTTTTTTCATTTCTGTTTTTGTTTTTGTTTATTTTGAGATGGAGTGTCACTCTCTCACCCAGGCTGAAAAGTCTAGTGGCACAATCTCCGCTCACTGCAGCCTCCACCTCCAAGATTCAAGCGATTCTCCTGCCTCAGCCTCTCAGCCTCCCGAGTAGCTGCGATTACAAGCGCCCGCCGCCACGCCCAGCTAATTTTTTTTTTGTATTTTCCGTAGTGATGGGGTTTCACCATGTCGGCCAGGCTGGTCTCGAACTCCTGACCTCAAATGATCCGCCCGCCTCGGCCTCCCAAAGTGCTGAGATGACAGGTCTGAGCTACGGCAGCCGGTCACTGTATTTGCTTTTCTTGATTAACAGCACCATGGCATAGCTTATGAGTGCTACAGAAAAGACAGGTTAAATATTTGAGTTTTTTATTTGCGGTTATGCAAATTACCTATAACCACATTATGGTTTTTTATGCGGTTAAAAGAAATTATGACTTTTTCAGTGAGCTGAGATCCGGCCACTGCACTCCAGCCTGGGCGACAGAGCGACACTCCGTCTCAAAAAAAAAAAAAAAAAAAAAATTATGACTTTTTATTGCGGTTAAAAAAGAAAAGAAAAGAAGTAACAGAAAACCAGATCTTTTTGTAAAATGTTAAATGCCTATTATGCTGTACGGCTACAGGGTAATTGAATTGGATTCAAGTTCATTTACTCTTTTCCAAATCAAGCCCCATCGAACAGGCGTTAGACACTGTTGGAGATTCAGCTTTGAAACGTCCATTTATCTCTTCCTTTCTATTTCTGCATGTGCCGCAGTGGGGGAAATCCGGTGAGTATAATTCACATGTTACTGGGTCTTCCACACTAAGTTACTGGAGTGGCTGATGAGTTCTCTGTACAGCGCATCTGAAAGAAAACTCTGAAATGAGGCCGGGTGCGGTGGCTCACGCCTGTCATCCCAGCACTTTGGGAAACCGAAGAGGGCGGATCGCCTGAGGTCAGGAGTTCGAGACCGGCCTGGCCAACATGGTGAAACTCCATGTCTACTAATAATACACAAATTAGCCGGGCGTAGTGGCGGGCACCTGCCATCCCAGCGACTCGGGAGGCTGAGGTAGGAGAATCGCTTGAACCCGGGAGGCAGAGGTTGCAATGAGCTGAGATCGCACCACTGCACTGCAGCCTGGGTGACAGCGAGATTCTGTCTCAAAAAGATTAAAAAAAAAAAAAAAAAAGGTCACTCAGGGACGTCCCCTTATTTTCCATTGTTACTGCTTATTGATAAATTCAGGGAAAAGCTGGTTTTACAATTTTACAGTTGCTGGAAGTTGGAATGAAAGCACACGTCATGTGTCTCACTTTGATTGTTTGGTGGCCCTTGCGTTCTTTTTACTTATTCTTCGTTTCAATCTTTTTTTCCTAGCCTCTATTTCTCTCTCTCTTTTATTTCTTTTTCTTTTTTTTTTTTTTTTTTTTTTTTTGAGACGGAGTCTCTCTCTGTCGCCCAGGCTGGAGTGCAGTGGCCGGATCTCAGCTCACTGCAAGCTCCGCCTCCCGGGTTTAGGCCATTCTCCTGCCTCAGCCTCCCGAGTAGCTGGGACTACAGGCGCCGCCACCTCGCCCGGCTAGTTTTTTGTATTTTTAGTGGAGATGGGGTTTCACCGGGTTAGCCAGGAGGGTCTCGATCTCCTGACCTCGTGATCCGCCCGTCTCGGCCTCCCAAGGAGCTGGGATGATAGGTGTAAGCCACCGCGCCCGGCCCGCATTTTTAAAACTTAATATTGTGCAGTGTTCACTGTTGCCAACCAAATGTACCCTTTCCCACAAAAGACAGCTTTTTTTTTTCCTGTCTATAGCAATATATATTTTTTTTAATTGTGGTAGAGCACACATAAGATAATCTCTGCCATTTTAGCCATTTTAAATAAGAGTACAATTTGGCCGGGCACAGTGGCTCACACCTGTAACCCCAGTACTTTGGGAGGCTGAGACAGGCTGATCAGGAGGTCAGAAGACTGAGACCAGCCTGGCTAACATCGTGAAACCCCGTCTTTACTAAAATACAAAAAAATTAGCCAGGCACGGTGGTGCACACCTGTCGTCTCAGCTACTTGGGAGGCTGAGGCAGGAGAATGGCGTGAATCCAGGAGGTGGAGGTTGCAGTGAGCTGAGAACGTGCCACTGCACTCCAGCCTGGGTAACAAGAGCAAGACTCCGTCTCAAAAAAAAAGAAAAAAACTTAAATATTGTGCAATGTTCATTGTTGCCAACCGAATGTACCCTTTTCCTCAAGAAAAGCTTCCTTTCCTCTCTATAGCAATATAATTTTTTTTAATTGTGGTAGAGCGCACGTACTGTAATCTCTGCCATTTTAGCCGTTTTAAGGAGTACAATTCGGCCAGGCGCGGTGGGTCACGCCTGTCATCCCAGCACTTTGTGAGGCCGAGGCGGGTGCATCACACGAGGTCAGGAGTTCAAGACCAGCCTGGTCGACGTGGCAAAACTCCGTCTCTACTAAATAATACAAACATTAGCTGGGTGGGTTGGTGCACGCCTCTGTAATCCCAGCACTTTGGGAGGCGGAGGTGGGTGGATCACATGAGGTCAGGAGTTCAAGACCAGCCTGACCATCACGGTGAAACCCCATCTCTACTAAAAATACAAAAATTAGCTGGGTGTGGTGGCAGGTGCCTGTCATCCCAGCTACTCGGGAGGCTGAGGCAGGAGAATCGCTTGAACCCGGAGGCAGAGGTTGCAGTGAGCTGAGATCACACCACGGCACTCCAGCCTGGGAAACAAGAGCAAAATTCCATCCCCCTCAACAAAAACATATTACAATTTAGTGATACTAAGTACATTGAAATAATTGTGCAACCATCGTCACTAACCACTTCCAGAATGTTTTCATCTTCCCAAACAGAAACTCTGTCCCCATGAAACACCAGTACCGCGTTTCACCCCCAGCCCCTGCCACCCATAGTTCTAGCTTCTGTCCCTGTGAAATCGTGCACTGTTCTAGACGTTTTACATAAGTGGAGTCGTACGCTTTGTGGTCTTTCCAGTCTGACTTCTCTCGCTGGGCCTGATGTCTTCAAGATCTATCCACGCTGCAGCCTGCGTCTGACCCTCATTCCTTTTCCTGGCTGT
>NC_045456.1:22519010-22524239 GCF_002776525.5 Piliocolobus tephrosceles | reverse complement strand
GCGTCTGACCCTCATTCCTTTTCCTGGCTGTATAGTATTCCATTGTGTGTCTCTCCTCTCACTGGGCCTGATGTCTTCAAGGTTCATCCACACTGCAGCCTGCGTCCGACCCTCATTCCTTTTCCTGGCTGTATAGTATTCCACTGGGTGTCTAGAGCCAATTCTATTTACCCATTCATCCACTGAGGGACACCTTGATTGCTTCCACCTTTGAGCTGTTGTGAATGATGATGCTATGAACTTGGGTATAGCAGTATGCTCTGTTTTTCTAGGAAAATTTGGAGAGGAAGAAAATATGTTCACCCATGAGACCATGTTCTTTGCAGGGGTGTCGATGGAGCTGGAAACCATTATCCTCAGCAAATGGACACGGGAACAGAAAACCAAACATTGCATGTTCTCACACATAAGTGGGAGCTGAACGGTGAGAACACATGGACACACGGAGGGGAACATCACACACCAGGGCCTGTCACGGGGTGCAGGGGTGGGAGAGACAGCAATAGGAAAAATAACTAATGCATGGTGGGCTTAATACCTAGGGATGGGTTGACAGGTGCAGCAAACCCCCATGGCACGCGTTTATGTACCAAGCTTGTCCACCCTGCCTGCATGCCCCAGAGCTTTATTTTATTTTATTTTATTTTATTTTACTTTATTTTATTTATTTATTTTTTTTTTTTTTTTTTGAGATGGACTCTCGCTCTGTCACCCAGGCTGGAGTGCAATGGTGCTATCTCAGCTCAATGCAAACTCCGCCTCCCGGTTCACACCACTCTCCTGCCTCAGCCTCCCGAGTAGCTGGGTCTACAGGCACCGCCACCTCGCCCAGCTAATTTTTTGTATTTTTAGTAGAGACGGGGTTTCACCGTGTTAGCCAGGATGGTCTCGATCTCCTGACCTCGTGATCCGCCCGCCTCGGCCTCCCAAAGTGCTGGGATGACAGGCGTGAGCCACCGCGCCCGGCACCCCAGAGCTTAAAATAGCATTTTAAAAAAAGTTTACACAGTACAAAGGAAAAAAACCGTAATTATTTTCATAGTCATTTACTAGAGAATAAGACAGAGACTAATAGAGACACACAAGTGATGTGTGATTGTCACAGCTAAGTGGAAATAGGGCTGGTATAATTTGCATCTTCACCTTTTCAAGGCCGGGTGTGGTGGTCCACGCCTGTAATCCCAGCACTTTGGGAGGCCAAGGCAGGTGGATTACCTGGGGTCAGGAGTTCGAGATCAGCCTGGCCAACATGGAAAAACCTCGTATCTACTTAAGACACAAAAATTACCCGGTTGCAATGGCAGGTGCCTATAATCCCAGCTACTCGGGAGGCTGAGGCAGGAGAATCGCTTGAACCCGGGGAGTGGAGGTTGCAGTGAGCCGAGATTGCGCCACTGCACTCCAGCCTGGGTGACAGAGCGAGACTCTGTCTCAAAAAAAAAAAAAAAGAAAAGAAAAAGTTTCCAAGGTTGCTGATGTTTCTGCCGTGAACAATATCAGAGGTTGGGGTGGGGAGGGGGGGAATTATTTTGTAATAACACAATATCCGACTCTGAATTCAATCGTCAATAAAAAACGTATTATGTAATTTCGCTTCTATCAGAATCTCAAGCCTAGGCTTTCATTTCTTTCTCGTCAAAAGGATATTTCTCCCTTAGAAACCACACCCTGTGTTTTGGGCACCTGTAAAATATGTCTTTAAAATCACCTGAACTCTTTATGTATTTATGTATTTTATTTATTTATTTATTTATTTATTTAGAGATTGAGACGGACTCTCACTCTGTCACCCAGGCTGGAGTGCAGTGGTGTGATCTCGGCTCACTGCAAGCTCCGCCTCCCGGGTTCAAGTGATTCTCCTGCCTCAGCCTCCTGAGTAGCTGGAATGACAGGTGCCCGCCACCACGCCCGGCTAATTTTTGTGTTTTTAGTAGAGACGGGGTTTCGCTACGTTCCTCAGGCTGGTCTCGAACCCCTGACCTTGTGATCCACCTGCTTCCGCCTCCCAAAGCCCTTGGATGACAGGCATGAGCCACCGTGCCCGGCCAAAAAAATAAAATAAAATCATCCTACGTCTTTTTTAAAACGTTTGGAAAGAAGTGTCTGGGAGACAGAGGCTGGCCTTCCCTCTGTTGGAGGGACCGTGATGGCCTGAGAACCACCTGTGCGAAATGCACACGACTTCCTTTTTCACGACAAATCCGTCTGGCCTCTTGCTGTGCTGGTGAGCGCTCTGCAGAGAAAGCTTGTTCGTCCTGGTTGTTTCCTACTTTGGTCGCCCTGAGGGTTCCTGCAGACCTGGGTCACCTTCAGGGTTCCTACTTCTAGAGGCAGGTGTTTTCCAAACCTTTGATCGGGCCTGTTGTACTGATGTCAAGGCATTCCTGTGTCTGCAGATGGGGTGAGGATCAAGCCAGCTCTGTCCTGATCCAACAGGCCGAGTCCCCATCAGGGCACGAGCTTGGGGTCTGCTTTCCCCCAGAGGCCCCCCGAGTCTGAAGCAAGCGTCTAATCCTCAGGCGAAAGCACTTCCCGCTTTTCGAGGCAGGAGAAAAACTCCATTCCGGGTTCGAACACCGCGATGTGTGTCTTTTCTGAGGTTGTGTTTGGGAGAGTCATGGCTCAGCCTCATAACCGTGTCAGTATGTTCCCACACCTGTGATAACTTCAGCCTGCCAGGCAGAAATTTGCCATGCGCTGATCAAAAAAAAAAAAAAAAAACCTTCTCCCAAGGCCAACGTTGGAAATGAATGTTTTAAAAGCCGGTGCGGATTCCAGAAGGAAAAGCCGTTTTGGAAAGACAGCCGGCGTTTTGGGCTGGAGAGAGGGTGGCCCTCAGTAAATACACGTAGTATCCGTGACCCACTGGACGTTTCCAGTAAATGAGGAGAGAGCTGCTTGGAAAAGGCCGGTGAAGAGGACGGTTTTCCGTCCAAAGACAAGCAACTCACACATTTAAAATCACCTGAACTTACTTACTTACTTTCTTTCTCTTTCTTTCTTTCTTTCTTTCTTTCTTTCTTTCTTTCTTTCTTTCTTTCTTTCTTTCTTTTTCTTTCTTTCTTTTTCTTTTTCTTTCTTTCTTTCTCTCTGTCTCTCCTTCCTTCCTTCTTTCTTTCTCTCTTTCTCTCCTTCCTTCCTTTCCTTCCTTCCTTCTTTCTTTCCTTTCTTTCTTTCTTTTTGTCTGTCTCTGTCCTTCCTTCCTTCCTTCTTTCATTCTTTCTTTCTTTCTCTCTCTCCTTCCTTCCTTTCCTTCCTTTCCTTCCTTCCTTCCTTCCTTCTTTCTTTCTTTCTTTCTTTCTCTCTCTCTTTCTTTCTTTCTTTCTTTCTCTCTCCTTCCTTCCTTTCTTTCCTTTCCTTTCTCCCTTCCCTTCCCATCCTAGATTCAGACAGAGTCTCACTCTGTCACCCAGACCAGAATGCAACGACGCAATCACGTTTAGGACTTTGCAAGCACGAACGTTGCAGGGTGTGGAGAAAAACCAAGGTTGGGAGGTTGGGGCTGTGTGTCCTCGAGACGTGCTGTGTGTGCCGAGCGTGGCTCATTTCTTTGAATTAGGTGGAATTCCTCTCTTTTCTTGCCACACATTTGCTAAAAGATCTTCTATCTGTGTCACCTTTGCTCTCCTGCAGCTGTATAGAAAATGCATCTCCCAGGGCTGGACACGGTGGCTCACACTTGTAGTCCCAGCTACCCGGGAGACTGAGGCAGGAGAATCTCTTGAACCCGGGAGGCACAGGTTGTAGTGAGCTGACATCGTGCCATTGCACTCCAGCCAGGGCGACAAGAGTGACACTTCCTCTCCAAAAATAATAGAAATTAATTTTTTTTTAATTTAAAAAATTTTAAAACTCACACATTTAAAATCACCCCTGGCCGGGCGCGGTGGCTCACACCTGTTATCCCAGCACTTTGGGAGGCCGAGACGGGCGGATCACGAGGTCAGGAGATCGAGACCAGCCTGGCCAACATGGTGAAACCCCTTCTCTGCTAAAAATATAAAAACTAGCCGGGCGTGGTGGCAGGTGCCTGTAGTCCCAGCTACTCGGGAGGCTGAGGCAGGAGAATGGCGTGAACCCGGGAGGCGGAGCTTGCAGTGAGCTGAGATCCGGCCACTGCACTCCAGCCTGGGCCACAGAGTGAGACTCCGTCTCAAAAACAAAAAAAAAAAGAAAAGAAAATCTTCCCCTTTTTGAACTTTTCTCCCTTGTACTTTCACTATGCAGACGGAAAAAGAAGTCACCGTTTCAGACAAGTCCAGTTCAGGCACAAATATGTTTTATGTGTGTTTTGAAAAACTTTTTATTTGACGGAAACTTGGCAAATAATAATGGCATGTTTCTGAGGCGCCCCACGTGACGTTTGGATACGTGGATCGTTGTGGGAGGATTCCGTCAGGTGAATTCGTGTATCTGTCGCTTCAACGACTCCATCTTTTTTTTAGTGAAAACATGTACAATCTGTTCTTTTATCAATCTTGAATGATACGTTATTTATTAACTGTTGCCACCAAGCTCCGCTGGAATGTTTTGTTCTGTCACTAGAGTGTGTCCTTTCTGTCAAAGTGAAAGTTTGTCCTCCTGTTCTTTTTAGACAGAGTCTGGCTCCGTCACCCAGGCTGGAGTGCGGTGGTGCGATCTTGGCTCACTGCAACCTCCGCCTCCGGGGTTCAAGCCATTCTCCGGCCTCAGCCTCCCCCAGTAGCTGGGATGACAGGCGGCGCCCACCACCACGCCCGGCTGATTTTTGTATTTTTTCGCAGAGACAGGATATTGCCATGTTGGCCAGGCTGGTCTCGAACGCCTGACCTCGTGATCCACCTGCCTCCGATGAGACGTTTTTTACATTCCACGTAGAGCTGAGGGCACGCAGTATTGGTGTGTCTGTACCTGACTTGTTTGCACCAACATCACGTCCTCTGGGTTCATGTTCCTCTTCCAGGCTTGTGTCGTACTAAACGTTTTCCCCCAAACCCATCCCCTGTCCCGGGCGCCCCACGCCCTCTCACTGCGCCGGAGTCCCACGGGAAGGCGGTTCCGGTCTCCCCCACTTCCCTGTTACACGGTATTGATTTTAGCCTCAAGCAAACACAGCTGTTGCTTTGCTAAATTTACTTTCTCTCTTTCTCTTTCTTTTTTTCTTTCTTTCTCTCTTTTCTTTCTCTTTCTCTCTTTCTTTCTCTCTCTGTTCTTTCTTCTTTCTCTTTTCTTTCTCTTTCTGTTACTTTC